>NW_005842684.1:510919-552782 GCF_000455745.1 Alligator sinensis | reverse complement strand
AGAAGGTGCTCTATGTTTTTAAGTTTTCCTACAAAGTCTGTTGTGTCTTGGATAAAACTTGCTCTTTAGGTGACAAGAGATTTTAGCATGGATTTAATGAAACCTTCTCATTCCTCAGTTAGGGTTCCATGGTTGGATAATATAGTTCTGACTGGGTTCCCTTGTTTGTGGATTTTAGGGAGCATGAAAAAGTGTGTAAAAAGTCCCTGGGTTGAGTAGTGGGGGATCAAGTTCTATAGTTTTTCTTGTTATGCATATGGAAATGATTTGATGGTGGTTCTGAATTTTAAGGTAAAAAGGGGAGTTGGAACTTCCTTTAGTTTTAGGCGGTGTCAGAGAGTTGCCCACTGGCTTCTTTTATGGAGTCTTCAAGGTTAAGGATAATTATAGCTTCTTCTTTATCTGCTGGCTTTATTATTGTTTGGTGGTTGGATCTTAGAGATTCTGTGGCCTTTCTCTCTGAGAGGGAGAGGTTGTTATGGTATGTTTATTTTATTGTTGATTATTTCATTGTTCAAACTTTTTCTGAAGCAGTTTAATATAGCGGTCAAGATTTGTTTTTCTAGAACCTTAGCATTTTCCCTGATGAGCCATATGTTAGAAATGCCCCATACATTTTCACCCACCCAGTGTTTTTCTTATAATTTTGTTATGCTGGGATTAGAAAACACCACCTTCAAAATTATCTATATTGTTCCCATATTTCTGGCAACAGATCAGACTTCCAGCTCTTTCTGGATACAGAGAAGTAAACAATAGCCATAATGGTGTACATGGCAAGCTTTATTAACACAGCATGATTATGTTTCTGACCTGTGGTAAAACAGAAGAATGCAACTTGCTAGAAGCATTTTTTTTATTCTGAAGGGATTCATAGGATTAGGCCCCTGAAGCCCCCAGAGTGTCTGCCTGTGTTTCCACCTGGCAGACATGCGCCCAAGGAATCTTCCAGCACACATTTCCCTGGGCACACAGGTCTCAGTGTGGAGGCACTGGGTGCCAGATATTCTCTGGATCCCACCCCACCCCACCCCACATCTGGACCTGTGCTAGGATCTGCACAGCCCCATACCTCCATCTGAAGTGGTTGTCTCAATGTGGAGGCAGAGGGCCATGCAGGCCCCAGCATGAGTCCTGGTGTGCAGGCATGGGGCACTAGGGGTTCCTTGGATCCTGTACCTACTCATGCTTCTGCACTGTCACATGCTTGGACAGCAAGGAGGCATGAGGCAGAGAGGGTAGGGAAGCTTGTCTCTCATTGTCACACATGCAAACTCAAAACAGAGGCCTTGCCTAATGTGGGACAATGGATGATCTATGTTTCACCCAGTGAAGCAGAGCATCTGTGGCGTCCCACTACAGCTGCTCCAATTCATTTGATGATGTCTGTCTCTACCCACAGATACTTCACAGGTACTTAAAGTGGAACAGTAAACTTTTATGTCTGTAGGATATAAAAAGCACTTAAAAAAGGATAAAAGGCTTAGTTCTGGAATAAATCCAATGTTTGTTTCTACCCAGTGAAATTATACAAAGAATAGTAGAACAGTCTGGCCACATCTACATGAGATACTGACTGCACAGTCATTACTGCACAGTCATTTAGTACTTGTATAAGCAAGTTTATTAGTTTCATGTGCCTTAGTAGGGGTACACATGTTGACACCAAGATGTTTACTGCACAGTTAGTTAGCCAATTGTTCAGTAAACGTTTCAAGTAGATGTTCCCTATCTGAATAAGTCTGACAAAATGTAGATTGTTCTATATTCTTGTTTCAAAATTGAACTCTGACAGTGAGGCTGTACTATGTGAGACAGAGCTAGAGAGCACTGCCATAAAAACACAACCAGCCCATTCACTGCTGGTCTGTGGACACCAAATTCCAAAGAAATATCATGCAGTCACTTGTTCTTGCCCAGCACTGCATTCAAACTCCCATTCTCAGCTGTGCCCAAGTCAGTACCATGCTGTCCAGTAGTTGTATTACATTATGTTGACATGAGGCGCACACAGGGCAGGAATGAGAGGATGAGGTGTGCTTTCATATCTGCACTTTCTGGCAACATGTGATAGACACAGCCTTCAAATGGAAATGGAGGTAGGACTGAGCAGTAATAATGGCATGAACATGATATAATTTTGTTTCCATGTGATAACACTAAAGCAAGAAACAACACTGGTCATGTTAATGAAAGAACCTTCCTTAGACTCTATATCACTCAAGGGTATATTAAAAATATATTCTGAAACATTAAACCAAGCCATTAGAAACATTTCATCTAAGACGGTTCTGGGAGACCTTAGCCACAGGGAGAATATATTTCAAACACCCAAAGAATGAGATGGTTTCTAAGTCATCCCCTCCTTAACTATCAAAAGAACATTTTCCAATCCATTGCAATGATTTGCAGTAAATGGCAGGGTCTCATTTAGTGGAAGTTTGAGTTGAATTTTGATTCTTGAAAGATCACTTTCCTGATGTTTTTTCAATAGCATGGGACTGAAAACTCGTGCTTCCAGTCAGCATTTTTGCATTACTGAAAAGATGCATTTATCTAGAAGGGAAAATGAGCCTAAAAATAAAATTCCATTGAACTTTTATTCAATAGTTAATGAGTCTTCATATTGTAGCCCAGGTACACCCAGGGGTTTGCCCTGTCTGAAAGTGGAAGGGATGGGGTGTTCAGACAATAGTGCTGTGAGAGGGGTTTGCCACTGGGGAACAGTTCCCTCTTTTCTCTATAGAGCCAAGCCAAAACAAAGCACTTAACTATATACGAATGTATTGCTATACAAAATAAATATGAATAAGAAACATTAACTATTTACAGTAGAACTAGTTGTAACACCATATACAATAACCTGCATTCAACACATTGCACCACTTCAAGGGACTGCAAAACATAGAACAGGTAATGGGGAACTCAGTACAGGTGATACACAGTGCAGGTAATAATTAACCCCCCTGCACAGATGAACATTAACGTCCTGGAACAGGTAAGTCAAGGCATCAACACAGAAAACACATTTAAGCATCAACTCAGATAAACCCAGGTAAGTTGAGGTAGCAACAATACAGGTAAGTTCAGGTAATAGCCGAGTACCCATAACTATATTAACATCAACAGTACGAAACAAATATCAATCACAAAATATAAGGTGCACTCAGCCCCCCACGGGTGCTCCCTGGAGCCCCTCTCCTTTAGGGCCTGGGATGTGGACACGACCCCCACAATGGAGGAGGGTGGCAGCTGCAGACCCTCCCCTCCCAAGCCCACCTCCCCTGTGTTGACTAGCTTCCCCAGCAACTCACACTCCCATACTGAAGCAGACAAGGCTCATCCCCTGGTGTCCTGTCCTGCAAGGTCCTCTCTCCGGTGGTGCCTCTGGCTCCTCTTGATGGCCTGGTGTCCCACTCTGGGCACTTAGGGCTCTCCTGATTTCTGGAGCAGCATCGCCACTGGCTCTGGGCATGCCTGGGCCTCCTGCCAGGACTTCCCCGATGGCCCAATGCCTTGCTCTGGGCACCAAGTGCTCTGTTGGCTAAGACAAACCACACTACCTTTGGCCATCCAGCCTCACGCTGGGTCTTTCTCTGTCAGTCCCTGTGCAGGGCTCCGGGGGCTGCTTTCCCCAGCTCTTCTGGGCCCCGCTCCCCTTGAGTTCCTTGTCACGTCTGCACAGCATGCCGAACACGCTGGGGTTTATTTACACTGGAGGCCCTTCCCTGAAGTCTGCCAGACCTGTAAAGCACAGTCTTCAATCAGGTCCAGGGGCTCTTCGCCCCCACTCTGAGCAGCGGTGGGGCAAGCCCCTCCCACCTGTTACCTGATTGATGGAAATGTTCTATCAATCTGAAGTGTCCTTCTCCAAATCTGGCTTGCCAGGAAAAAGTGGCAAGCCCGTCACAATATTAACCCTTTGGCCAGATACAGACATTATACTTTCACTGGTATAAGTGCTCAGAAACTGGTCTATACCCATAACAGAACAGAAGTTTGGCACATGTAGACTGGTTTAAAAATGGGGGAACCTGGTCTAAGATTAGCCCCCTCCCCATCAAAGGGCAAATGTGTGTTCTGTTCACTATCAATCTAAACTATACCACTTACAGAAACCTATGTAATTAGATCGATTCTACCTTGGGCTTTTTGAATGTATGTACCTAGCCTTTGAAAAAAATCCTTATGGATGTCCCCTTGTATCATTCTTAGGTCTGAAGTAATACCCATGACTCAAAGATCAATTTATCATTGATATCAGGTTTCTGAATATCTGGTTGTGTGATTTTCAGGTATAATATCGCTGATTAAATTCAGAGATGTGCACAAAATAGCTTCTATAATATTTGGAAAATGGCGAGCATAAGCCATTTATATGTGGGCCCAGGGTGAACCTGTAAAGAAGTGCACTGTTGAAACATGGCATGGGAAAAAATCAATTAGAGATTAACTGAAATGTGCTTCTTCCCACCCAGAACACATTTTAAATGGTCTTTATAATAAAAGTACATTCTGTACTGCAGTCATTTCTTTTCATTAATGTCCTTGTCTGCCTTGCTGGTTTATATTCTGTAAGTTTGCTTTGAACCCTGTTAGTTTTGTAGTTTTCATTGTGTGGCTGTGATTATGTTATATGGATAATAAAGTGCTGATAGGAGTGAACTCTCAATTGAAGAGAAATATGTGTTTTCTTTGCAACAGTGGTCTTCTTCTGTGAGGCAACTCTATACAGCCTTCATGTATGTTTATAGTCTTTTAAAAAATCTACAAAACAAAATATTGTGAGAAAACAAATAGCATCCAGCATGGTATAGAGCGTCAGATAATTTACACTGTCACATTGGAGCTATATTGGTTTACACCCAGTTCGGAATCTGGCCCCTTGATTCAAAGTGTTATGATAGTTTGTGACAGCTCAGGTTCTTCTCCTGATTTTTATTGTCTCTTGAAACGGGACAATTAGCAAGAGCACAATGGATTCTGAACTCCAGAAAATCTGGCCATTTCCTGGAGCTAAGGAAAATGGGGCTCCAATTGTGCATGCTGAGTAAAGCTGGTTGGTACTTGTCAGTCTGCAGAGATGAAAGCAATCTGTGCAGACAGCTCAGTTACAGCAGAACCAGAGTGTCCCAAAGAGCTCACCCATCTGGGCTCTTGGCCCTCTCCACTTCAAGTGTGTAGATCAGTAGTTTTAAACCGCTTTTCATTTGTGGACCCCTAAAAGAAATTGAATGGAGGTGTGTACACCTTTGGAAATTTCAAATGGAGGTGCTAACCGCTTTGACTTGTAAGTGTGAGTATTCACATACGTGTTATTGATCATAGTCATCTTTCGCGGACCCCTTAGACATAGTCTGCAGACCCTCAGGGGTCCGTGGGCCACAGGTTAAAAAACACAGGTCTCAGTCTTCAGCAGACTGGCTTGACAGGGTTCATGAATCCAGAGCAACCTGCCAACACAGACTGTCTCACACCTCAGGGCAACAGGGCTCCTGCCATGCAGAAGGCCCCAGAGCTGGGGCTCTGTTTCCTTCTGTGAAGAATTTTGTTCCATACTGGAAACAAAGCCAAGCTTTCAAATTGTCCATTTCTAGATTTACCTGTCCCCACCAGGCCTAGCACTGAGCTTTTTAAATAGTCTGGCCCAGCATGTTTTTATTTCTTCTTTATAAACTGTTGTCTGACTCCTCTTTTCCTAGGAAAGTTCCATGTTCCCCTGGGCAGGGCATGAGATCAGAAAGAATATGATCTTTGCTGAACAATAGAAATGTGCTAAAGAGTGCTTTCATTTTTTTTTTCCTTCTTCATCATCTTGCAGCCGTTTTTTCTCTAAAAACTTCTGTCTCTGATTTTGAAGCTGACATGGGGGTCAGCTAAAATAATCAGGATCAGACAGCTTCCAAACATCCCTGTTGCTAAGCCAAAATGATGTACAACCAATCAGGTGAAAAGAAGAAAACGGCTTCCACAAGCACCGCTGTGCCCACAGCTCAAGATAGGAGCACATAAATGCCAGATATAAAAGCAGATGACAAAACACAAACACCACCCATACCTTATTACACTGACTGATAAACACCCCTCACTGCCTTTGAACAGTTCTACACACAAAGTACTCCTTTATGGATCCATGATTTAACTAGGCAGCTAGATCATGGTGTTAATGAACTTCTTGCTGGGAAAGTCTATTTCAAAGCATAATATCTGCAATTTGGGTTATTTTTCTCTTGGTCTGTGGTTTTGTACCTGAATATAGCAAAGTAACTATGTGAGAAATATGATGACCTAATTTTTTTTTCAAGCCATGGGAATTGAATTGATACAAGTTGCCTTGAATGAATGGATTGATCATATTGGTGTCATTAATGTCCTGTGAATTTGGGTTCACAAAATCTTGACCCTTCTCTCTCTCTCCCTCTCTCTCTCTCTCTCTCTCTCTCTCTTTCTGTGTGTTTGTGTGTGTGTGTGTGTGTGTGTGTATAATCTTACTGTTTTAGTCTATAAGGTGCATATAAACCTAGCCTTCTGACTAACTACAGACTAACATGTCTAACTACCTCTCTCTAGCAGGAGGAAAACAAGCTTTCTTAGAAACTAGGTTCTAAGGCTAGGACAGAAATTACACATAAACTGGTATAAGTGATCAGAAACAGGTTCAAATCTGTAATGCAACAGATGTTCAGTGCACATAAACCACTTTCAAAATGCCTCAAACCAGTTTAAGATCAACCTGGATGGATGTAGTATCAGACTGAATTGATTTAGGTTAAATTAGTTTATTGAACTTCTATCCCAAATCCCCTCCAGATTCAAGTTAACTCACAGCCCCCAAGCATCCCAGGATGCTTTGCACCTCCCCTACAACCTCCCCCCTCACAGGGTGGGCAGGCCAACCTTGGCCCTAACTGTTTGCTCTAGCTGAATAGGTAGGCGTGCTCTAGCACCCCCAGCTTCTGACCTGGGCCACTGCAGGCATGTGGCTGCATTTCCAAAATCAAAAGCGAATGTCTGTTTACTTGCTTATCACTTTAATCTATGCAGCTCAGACTAACTTTTGAAGATTGAATCGATTTAGCCTCAGGATTTTTTACTGTCTTTACTTAGCCCAAGTGTAGATCAATACAGAATCTGGTATGCCTTTAAGAGGTAGTAGAGTCTAGTAGAAGGTAACCACAGATTTGCACACAGGAGAGTGGGATACTGTTCCAGCTCTGCCACTGACTTGCTGTGTGGTCCTTAGCAAGTGACATCACTTTTCACTGTTTTTAACTCCCATCTTATCTTTTGTCTAACTTGCCTACTTAGACCGCAAGTTGTTGGGGGAAAGAAATGTCTCACAGTCTAAGCTACGTGGCCACTGAATAGGAAAACAATTCATGGATCCACCTCCCATTGTTACGCATACCCAGTAGCCCTTTCCTCCATGACCATCCTACTAACTTTAACAGGGCTACACATGCCACAAGATTTGCCTAGAGAAGGAGATTAGACTGCAGTCTTTGGTATGGAGGGTTATAAACCCTGCACAGTAAAGAAAAATAGGCATAGAGTCACAGAGAAGTAGGGCTGAAAGGGACCTCCAGAGATATTCTAATTCAACCCCCTGCCTGAGGCAAGATCATCCCTATCCAAACCATCCCATACAGCCATCATCTAAACTCTACATAAGACTACTATTAACTCTGGCACAACATAGACCTAACATCCTAACCAATCACCATATTTGGGGACAGGAAGGAATTTTATCCCATGGTCAGATTGGTATAGACTGTGGGATTTTTTTGCCATCCTCTGAAGCAGGGGATGTAGCCTTCTATCTGGGACCTCTTGAACATATAGTGACAAGATTTTATAGAAGCATGATACTGGATGCTGTGGTTCCCCTACTTTACTTGTGGCAACCCACCAAGCCCCCCCTGCCCCCCAGGCCCAGCCCCATCGCATGCCCCAGCACCATGTGGGCACAGAGCTGCCTGCAGCAGAGTCACAACCACATATATGCCCTGCTGGCCCTGGCCACTGGTTGCCAGAGGGGGAGCTGCCCATGTCAGGGGGCCAGTGGTCACCATCACCCCTGGGTGAGCCCCCACATGCTGCACTTGCTGCCGGGGAACAGCCAGAGGCTGGGGTGCTGGCTGCAGGACCCTGGGCTCTTCCCCTAAGAGTCCCCACCCCACAGCCCCCTACCCCAGGACACTATAAATAGTTTTCACCAGGAAAAAGGTTTTTTTACTGTTGGTGGGTGGTTTGGGTGGTGGGTATTTTTGCTGAGTGGGGGGGTACTCTGGTTGATGTGAGGGAAATAAAACTTGTTCTTCTGAGATGTGGGTTCAGTGAGCATGGTGTTGGGGGTGGGTGTGGGGATGGGGAGTCTGGTGGCAGTGGTGCAGGTGAGCTAGAGTGGGGAGTGCTGGAGGAGGTGGTTGGCCAAGGCATCCCATGCCTGGTGCCTTGGCCCCCACTGGCAGGTGCACAGCTCTCCTGGGGCCACAGTGGGATGAGAGGGGTGCCACTGTCAATGTCACTGCACTTGGCTCTCCCACTGCCAGGTGTCCTCTACATGCCATGCTTCCTCCACCCAGGTCTCATGGAAGAGCTCCCCCTCCAGGCCTCAAAGATGTTATGCAGCACACAGGCTGTGATGATGACCTAGAGGAGAATCCCCTCAGTGACCTTGATGCAGGTGGTAAAGAAGCACCAGTGACCCTTGAGGTAGCTGAAGGTGCACTCCACCACACTGCGGGTCCAGACCAGCCAGTTGTTAAAGTGGGCCTAGCAGGGGTCCAGGTGGCCAGTATAGGGACACATGTGCCAGGGCAGAAGCAGGTAAGTAGAGGCCCAGATGAGGAGGGGTGGGATGGCCACAGTG
The DNA here is from genome assembly GCF_000455745.1 of Alligator sinensis. Taxonomy (NCBI): domain Eukaryota; kingdom Metazoa; phylum Chordata; order Crocodylia; family Alligatoridae; genus Alligator; species Alligator sinensis. Next base: position 543,910 of record NW_005842684.1, on the reverse strand, counting down.
TCCATCTGCAGGTCCAGCATGCCTAGCACAAATCAGCTGCCTTCCACCAGACCCAGCTGTCCAGAGTTCTGGAACATGCAAGCATCATGGGCACTGCCTACACAGCCAGCACTCACATGCATGAAGGTCCCACAATGGTCCTAGATAGCTCAGAGCACTATAGAGTGAAAGTCCCTCCAACTGTAATAGGGGCAGTCTCTGTGGGGTGGGCAGATGTTGGGGACACGGTTTCCATCTAGGGCCCTGGTGCACTGTAGGAATCCCAGGGCATGGAACCTCACCACCAGCACCAGGGGCTTGTGCACACAGAGCACGCTGTCCACCAGCACATCCTGGAGGGTTCTGCACACCTCTAGCGTGGCTTCCCCAGTGATGACTTTGCCCATGCCAAACAGGTGGCTGATATACCACTGACTGGCAGGCATTGCCAGCTTGACCAGGGCAAGGATCAGGCAGGTGTCCACAGGGAGAGGCAGATGAATTCTGGTGTCCCAGCTCTCCAGGTGGGGCCAGAGCTGCTCCATGGGATCCTGGAAAGTGGCCTAGGTTATGCAAAAGGCCTCTAGTCACTGTTTGTGTTCTGGACAACAGGTGCACTGGACAACATTCTGCCCCCAGTCCTAGCTGGCCCAGAGAGCCCAGAGGCAGCAGGGTTGGAGGGGCAGGAGAGTGACGGTGGCCCCAGTGGTGGTGTTCAGAAGCCCCTTGTTGGCATCCCTGATGACAACAACTGCATGGTGGTAGGGACGGCAGCCCTCAGATGGCATGCTGCAGCCAGCCAGGCAATTGCTGCATGATGGGGAGCTGGATAGGGTAAGACAGCCATGGGCCAGAAGATGGTCAGCACAGTGGGCCAGCAGAGCCATCATGGTGGCCAGCAGGAGAGATGCTGGTCATCACTGCCATGGGCAGGGGCAGGAGCAGCCATGGTGCAAGGAGACAGAGTTGGTGAGGAGAGCGCTGCCACGTGCTGTCCCTGTATTGGGCATACTGTTCCCTGACAGGGGAGTGGCTGACCAGACAGCAGCGAGCAGGGCTGGCTTTTGAAGAGGGCTGCCAGCTGCTGGCAGCTATAGCTGGAACCTGGAGCTTCCCCTGGTAGTGGCAGGATCTCATTGCAGGGCTGCAGGAAGTTTGGTGCTAAGAGCAGCAAATCTGCTCCCTAGTCCCTGCATGTGTAAATTCCTGCCTGGGAATGCTTACTCCAATGTAGTCTGCACTCAAGTAAACTATGTCTGGATCAAATGTATGTGTAGATGCTCCCACGTTGAACAGCACCAGGCCCAGGACAGACCCCTGTGGGACTCCACTCAAAACTTCCTGCCATTCTGACATGGACCCTCTAATAATTACTATTTGCTTATAGCTATTGAGCCAGTTACGTATCTATCTTGTAGTAGTTTTATCTGGTGCACATTTCTCCAATTTGTTTATGAGAGAGTTATGCAGGACCTTGTCAAAAGCTTTGTAAAGTCCAGGTAGATAGACTATATCTGCAGCATTTCCACAAGAATTTACTTTGTCAAAGAAAGAGTTCAGGTCTGTTTGACATGATTTGTTTTTCATAAATCCATGCTGGTTGCTTGTGATCAGCATTTTTTCCTCCAGATGCTCGCAAATGGCCTTCCTTAGGATATGCTCCAGTAACTGCCCAGGTATCAAAGTAAGGCTAACTAGTCTTTAGTTCCGCAGGTTCCACTTCTTGCCTTTTTTAAAGAAGGGCCTACATTGGCCTTTTTCCAGTCCTCTGGTACCTGGCCCAAATAAAAATGTAAAGGGAGTTACTGGGAAACTAAGACTTTTTTCCTATTTAAGTCTCCCAACAGGCCAATCAAATGCTTGGATCAGCTTATAAAAGAAACTAAAATGCTTTTCAGAGCAGTATGAGGGGAGCTGTAGACTAGAAACTTTATGGGAAGCAGAGGAAAGACTAGGAATGGATATAGGTCTCCTTCTGTGAGAGCCCAGGGTCATTCTGAGGAAGAAATAGCCATCATCAGCAGTCCCCCAAAGCTGAGGATGATGGCCATCAGGCTTGATGGGTCCTCAGGTGACTGAGAAGCCCAATTCTGGATACACACATTCTTCGGCAATGGGGGCATATTGTTGCGTGGGGGAGTGGGATTTGCAGCCTTGGGTTGGCCTACTTCTCCTTCCTCTACTGCCACCATTCCGCCTTCGTATGGAGTCATTGGGCCTTGAAGTGGTGTGCACCTTGGTGCCACACTGAATGGTCAGCAGCTTGCTCCTCCCAGGTGTTGGTGTTGATGCCTCCATGCTTGAGGGTGACCTTAAGTGTGTCTTTGTACCATTTTCTTTGGCCACCCTTTGAGTGTTGGCCAATGGAGAGCTGGGAAAAAAGACTCTGGTGAGGAAGGCGGTTCTTGGACATCCAGACACAGTGGCTCATCCATCGCAGTTGATTTCTCAAGAGCAAGGCTTCAATGCTGGTGGACGCAGCTTCATGGAGGAGGCTCATGCTCGTCCGGCAGTCCTGCCTTTTGATCCCCAGGATTCAACGCAAGTACCACTGGTGAAAACTATCAAGAGTCTTAATGTGGTGTCCATAGATGGTCCAGGTTTTACTGCAGTAGAGGAGGGTGGTCAGCATGACAGCCTTGTAAACCAGGACCTTCATTGACTTCTGAAGGCTTTTTTCAAAGACACATTGTCACAGCTTGAAGAAGGTGGCACTGGCACAGTTAACCTGGTGCTGGACTTCTTCATCGATGGTAGCCCATCGAGAGAGGTGGCTGCTGAGATATGGAAAGTGCTCCATGTACTCCAGAGCCTCCCCATCTACATAGATAGTGTGAGGGATGTTCAGCTGGCCTGGGGAGGGTTGGTGAGGAACCTTCATTTTTGCATTGTTCACGGACAGGCCAAGTCTCTTATACAGTGTGTTAAAGAAATCTAAGGTCAGAAGCACATCCTGTGAAGAGTGAGCCATCACACAGCAATCGTCTGCAAACTGAAGGTTGTGGATGTCCTTCATGGTAAGTTTCATTTCTGCCCAGAAGGACCCAAGATTGAAAAGCTTCCCATCCAGTCAATACTGGGTACTGATGCCAGATGGGAGATCATCTCAGATGAGGTGGATAATGATGGTCAGGTAGATAGTGAACAGGGTGGGGGCGATCACGCAACCTGGTTTGAATCCAGTCCAGATGTGGAAAGTGTCAGCTTTGGAACATCCACTCAAGACAGTGGTGGTCATACCATCATGCAGGAACCTCAGCATGGTGACAAACTTTAGTGGGCAGCCAAGGTGTTGGAAGATGGTCCACAGAGCTTCACGATTTAACGACTCAAACGCCTTGGGCAGGTCAATGAAGGTGAGGAACAGTTCTTGATTTTGCTCCCGACATTTTTCTTGGATCTACCTGGCAATGAAAACCATGTCCAGAGAGCTCCAGGGTGATCAGAAGCCACACGGGGTTTCTGGAAGGATCTCCTCAGCAATGGGACAAAGGCAGTTTAGAAGGTTGTGGGCCAGGATCTTACCTGCAATGGACAGGAAGGAAACCCCCCTGTAGTTCCCACAGTCAGATTTGTCCCCCTTTTTGTAGATAGTCATGATGGTTGAATTCTTGAAATCCCTGGGGATGTGCTCTTCATCCCAAAGGTGGAGGATAAGCTGGACAAGAAGCAGAGGTAAGCATCTTGCGATTCTGAAGGGTGAGAATTGTTGAAAGACTTAATCCCAGAACGCTGGGCTGGGACTTAAAGGAAAAGAAAGCCCAAGGCCATCTAACCTAAAACTCCTTTCCTGCTCATCTAGGATACTTACATATTCTAGTGTTAAATGGTATAAATCTGTTAGGCTGGGCAACGGGATCTTAAGCCCCCATCAACCCTGTACAACATACTGCAAGGTTGTGAATGGCTATAATGAATACCAAACCCAAGGAGGTGGAATTCAAAATCAAGAATGGCAACTTAAATCCTAATGCTACAAATCTCCTAATACACACACTTGTCTGCTATTAACCTGCTCTGAAAAGTAAATGGAAAGCAGGGAACTTCAAAGGATTATGAGTAAAATGCTTCAATTATGAGCCATGTTAACAGAGCGGCTCTATCTTTCTCCACCCAGTGGCCATGCTGAGTATAACATTTTATGATCCTTCTACCTGACATATTCTCCTATGTCAGAGACACCCAGTTCTAGATGTCCAGCTCCTCAGCACAGTCCCAGAAGCTAACTCTGGCACAGGCATTGTTAAACAACAATCCCAGCTATGCTCCATTTTCAGATCCTCAGGAGTCTGAAACCCTTTAACCTCAAATGAACAGGTGGACTGGAGCAATGCCTTCATATCGGCAAGAGATGCCTGGAAGGGTTGAGCTCAGAGCAGCCAATTTATCTCATTATTATCTTAATGTGGCAGATATTATGCAAAATTGTTTCTGGCTGGTTAGCATTTGAAGGTGACCAGACCTTAGGGCCTCAAAAAGCTTGAGCTAACGGCAGCCCCTCTTTGGAAAACAGTAAAAAAAAAACCCAAAAGATGTACAAATTTAATTAAGGCCATTTGTTTCTAGTCAGAGGTTGTCCTAAAACAGATGTTAATAGAAAAGCACAAAACAAAACATCCAATGCTAGTTACATTCAGGGGAGTCAGAATGAGGGGAGGTTATAATTTATCTTTGGATGTTAACTAATGGATAGTCCCACTGAAGAAAATGCAATAAACATTAGAATTTATTTTAAAGGATGTTAGTCAGCTTTACAAATTAAGTTGATTCTTGTAAACAATAATTAATTGCTTTTTTTATGGGGCCCACCTAAGGTGGGCACTTTGTTGTGCTTGACTTTGTCCACAAATCTAATAAGAGGCAATCACTGTCCTAAAATCAAAAGATAAAGTGAGGAAAGGAAGCAAAATCCCAGAGGCAAAGCAACCCACCTAAAAAGAATGACTAGAAGTCTGACTTTTTGCTGTACTGCCTAGAGGCACCAGTCTAAATCTCAGCACTGTGCAAGCACTAAAGATGATGAAGTCCCTGCCCTCATAGTTTTCTGACTGCACGTCAAATCCTAAACCAGATGATAGACCCGTAAAGAAGAGTAAAAATGCTCTTGCATAAGCTATTTGCATGTCTGGGTGCATAGATGCAAAGAGGAAGGAGTGTGTGTTATGACAGGGAGTCTCTGTTCTATCTCCCACCAGGAAAGAGCTAGCACAAGGGATATGTAGTCTGCTTCTGCTGTGGCTAATAATAAACTATTCCTCCTCACCCAGAGTGATGAGAGGGATACAGCAAGGGAACTGTACCTCTGATTTCACTGCTGATTTACAACATTAGAAAAATGGACCCTAGATAGGAACGAGGTAACTGAACACCTCCACATCCACACACAGGTGGATCCAGGGATGTGTGCTGGTGCACTTGTACTCCCTGTGATTCCTGCTCCATCAAAACTTTAAATCCAACTGCCTGGAAGTGGCAGTAGCATTTCTAGTCAGGCAGTGCTGAAGAAGTCATTTGACTTCATGGCTCATTTTCATCTACCTGTTCCCTTCTACACTCTTCATTCCACAGGAACTCTTTCTTCTTTTTAATGGTCTTGTTCCACCAATCAAGCTATCCTTTATTCTGCAATGCTGTTGTTTGTTAGCTGCTCCTGATAATGAAGCTCCTATTTCACAGCCCTGCAGATTGTTTTTAACTCTTTCCAGCGAAGTTATACTTGTTTTTGCTTCAATCTCAAATGGAATAATACAGCCCTAGGCCCCTAGCACATTAGTAAAGCTTCTATTTTATTTTTAACTGGAGAAAATACATGTTATTTTATATGTAATGATGCAACACCTGCTCCCCTCTTTTCAAGATTCTTGATCCACCCATATCCATGCACTGCTTTTTGACTTAGCTTTGTGTCTCCATCTAATTTATCTTCCAAAGAGAAAAAAATGCTCAAGCACTTCTGATTGTCATGGCCCCATCTAGGTTTTAAGAAATTAATGAAGTACTTTGAGCTCTGCAGAAATGTGCTGGCTTTGTCCTTACAGCTGCAATTCCAGTGTTCCCTTCCTGTCAATGGGAAATGCAGACACTAATGAGGAAAGTCTAGTTCTTAGTGACACCTGCTGTATAAAACAACAGGGAATGCTATTCTTATTACAAACAAGTGATATAGGAATGCAAGTGTATTCTATGTAAGCAATTACCTACAGAGGTTCAAACTGTGTAGGGGAAGCATTCCAAGTGTTCAGATTTGGCAATCTACATTGTCATCTAAATGCCAAAAAATGCCACTTAAGTACAGAGTGGGTTTGTATTCCTGACCATATACTTCTATGTGCACAGACTACTATATACATGCCCAGACTGGTTATAATCTCTAGCAAAAACATGGGCAAGAGCTTCCATCATTTCCGCCAGAGTGCTGAGGGGCCAGGGCACTCACTTGAGAAACTAGAGGTTCTAAGATCTGCACTCAGAGGAGGCTTGAATCTAGGTTTCTCTGACTTCCCAGCACAGTACTAATCATCATATCACTGGCTCCTTTTAAATTCAGCACACCTTTTTAAGCTGGACTCCCAGGAGCTATGAGAGAGAGGTATATGAAAGATATGGCCAGGAGGAAGGGAACAAGTCAGAAGGTGCACGGTTCAGTGACATGGTTGCTGGCTTTAAAAGAGGCCCTGGGTTTTAGTTGGGGTCCTTGTTTGCAGTGCAGCAGAAGCTTCCCCCACCTCACTGTCCTCCATCCAGTTTTTCCAGTGACTACATTAGTGGCTCAATTTCAGAGAGCAACAGAGAAGAGTATGAGTAATGGCTGACCTGTGATGCAGTGCCTAAAGTGTTGTCCTGTGAGGTCAAAGACACCCAGCACACATCCTCCACCTTCCTGCTTGGAGGTGGAGCTCCCAGCAGGTTATGCAAAGGGCTGGATAAAAGAAAAAATTTCCGAGAGAAAATCTGGCTTTCTCATGTAAACTGAGGGTCTGATTCTGCCTCCCCTTCATAACCTGCACCACCCCTGATTCGGTAGTGCAAATTTTGTCATTGTAATATTTTGTCAGGATTTTGAAAGACAAGGCTTTTTGTGATATTTTTATTGGACCAACTGTATAGTTGAGAGAGCCATTGGAAAGCTGAGATTGTTGAAAAAAGCACTTGATGCCCAAAAGCTTGCCCAAGAGCTCTTCCATCTATATAGTTAGTCTAATAAAAGATGTTTTGAAAGCAAGCCTTGCCTCCTGACATTTCCTGGACCATCATGGCTACAACAACACTCCAACCCCTGTCAGTATTTGTCATAGAAAAGTTAAGACAGAAGAGCTCAGAGGGCATCCAACATGGCCTTCCCTAATCAAAGCAGCAGAGATGTTGTGAGAACCTGAAAGAAACAAGCTTTTTAAAATGTCATGATAATTTTTCAGATAGAAATGGATTAATAATATTTAGAATTAGGTCATTGACAGCCTAGGGAAATGTACCTTAACCTTTGTTAACCCTCATTCTGGCAAAGAAAATGTCAATTAGGGCTTATTTAAAGGTGGCTGACCTTTTTAACCTACACAAGAGTGTGGAAGATATAATTGATCCATGGAGAATGTAAGAGGGTTTTTTTGTTTACTCAAAGGGGAAAAAAAGGAAAAAATTAACACTTGCCACTTCCAAGAGTTATGTACAGCCCTCTGTTGCAATCTAAAGCCCATCAAAATCATTGGAAAGACCCTCACTGGGCTTTAACTAAAGATCATGGCTGCCATCTTCAGACTAAAGTTCCAAAAGTTTAAGATTTGGCAGTCCTGAGTACCCATTTCTTCTACTACCTCATTGGAAACTGAGGAAGCATAGCACATCTGAAGCCCAGGAAACTGATATAGGTGCCTAATTTAGGCAAGGAAGATGGAATGCCCCTCTAGAAGCTGCTACACAGTTTGTGGGTTACAACAATACAGCACCATGAGTCATCCTGGACCCATTCCACTGTCCAGTGCATGCCTTATGTGAGCACACCATAGGCCTAGACGCTGGGGGAAGTGCCAATGACACTAAATCTCCACCCTTGGGCATTTTGTGGAAAGGGAGTTACCAAGTGTTCTGCTGTGCCTGTGTCATGGTCCTATTGCCCTTTTTTGTAAAATTTTAAACTCTGATATTTTCATAAATTTTTGATGAAGTGACCAGCTATCACTGAGATGAGGTATGAGCTCTTACCTGACAATTGGGGCTGAAAATAGATCCTGAAAAAAATCCTATAGGAGTTGAGTTGAGTTGAACTTGTGGTTAACTGTGATTTAAAAAAAAAGCAAAAAGAACAAACAAAAACACTCCCCCCCCCCCCCCCCCCCCAAGAAGAACAGACCTTGGATCTTCAAATGAGCCATAAGGAATATATCCTACTATTGTTTTCTTCATTGCATTGGCCAGTGTCCCTTTTCCTAGACTCCTCACCATGGAGGGAATCTATCAGTAAGAGACAAATCAAGAATTTTGGACTGCTGGCATTAACAACTCCAATCATATCATGATTCTTGCTCTTACTTTTGGTACCTGTCAATGTATTAAGGGGATGCAGCTACACGTGCAATTCATGAGCAGCAATAAACTCTAGCATATATTGCGCTGTAATTTATTGCTCCCAGGTGCCATGTTTGAACGTGTGTCAAGGCCCACAGCATATAAAGCTAGGTCAGAGCTTCCTCAGCCAGCAGGAGGCCCAGGGGGGTCAGTCTGCCAGCCCAGGGCTGCTCTGACCCACTTCAACATGCTGCAGAGGAGCTAACTGGGGCATAATGGTGCTCCAGTATGGGGCTAGTCAGTAGGCATCCCATGCATTAAATAACCCTCATGTCCTAGGCAGCTGGCTTAGTGTCTACATGTACATTGTTGTACAGTAAAAAAAACTCCACTGCAGGATAGTACTTGTATTTACAAGTAGTAACCTGTTGGTGGAGTTTATAAGTTTACTGCTGCCTAATAGGAGCACATGTGTCGATCCTGAGATCTTTATTGCAGAGCTAATTAAGCAACTCCACAGTAAATGTCTCATGTAGACACGGCCAGACGGTGCTATCTTAGACATTTAGTCATATAGAATCACAGAATCATAGAAAGTTAGGGTTAGAAGGGACCTCAGGAGGTCATCTAGTCCAACCCCCTGCTCAGAGCAGGACCATCCCCAACTAGATCATCCCAGCCAAAGATTTGTCTAGCCAGGTTTTGAAAACCTCCAAGAATAGAGCTTCTACCACCTCACTGGGTAGTGTCCCAGTGTTTTACTACCCTCCTAATGAGAAAATTCTTCCTAATATCTAACCAGAACTTCCCTTGCTGTAGTGGGGTCCGCCTCTGTGTCAAAGTATTGTTCTCCTCCCAAGAGACACATGATCAGTCTTCAGTGCTCCATTCCACAAAATGAAGGGCTCATGACATAGAAGAATTAGACGCCCACCCAAAATGATATGGCAAACAGCAGGTTTACTGGTTTCACTTTGCCCCTCTGTTTGTTTGTTTAGTTGTTTGTTTATGGAATGTATTTGCTGCCCTTCCCAGGTAATAGATTTACTGTGCATTACCTAATGTGCAATAATACATTGTAAATGCTGACCAGGAATAATATGTTCCCAATCAGCCCAGGTAGCAGGACCCCACCCCCCCAGGTGAGGACAACTCTCCCTAGCATGTGGGAATCAGGACCCTTGTGATCCCCACATGGCTGCCAAGCAGCTTCCCCCCAAGAAGGGATGCTGTTCCTGACTCTCTTGAACCCCACGTGGCTGTCAGACAGTATCCCCACTGAATGTCCCTACTGAATGAGACCATCTCTCCTGGTTACATGGGGATTGGATCCAATTCCCACATGGCTGGGATTCAGCAGCTCCAGATGCCAGGACAGCTCCCCACCCCCCAACATGGGGTTTGGGACCAGTCCCATGCCCTCTGCCAGTCCGCCTGGAGCTCCCACTGGCTGCTGCAGTGGGGCTGAACAGGGCAGTGGAGCAGAAACATCCCTGGTCTCAACTACTCTGGTTGAGATAAAATTTGCTCTCAAGCTGGCACATGTATAGACCCTGTCCAGGGTGCAGTTTACTGCATCTTATTTTAATGTGCAGTAACCTTACTGTGCATTAATAGCATGTATAGATGCACCCAGTGATAAGGTGTCAGGACTGTGCTACAAATTTGCATCTGGTTAGTCATCTCTAAACTTCAGAATCAGAAAAACTGACAGTGAAGACAAAAAAGAGCCAATGAAGTTACTTTAATAAAGTGAAAACTTTTCTTCGTAGCAACTAGCATGCACTCCACAGAGAGCAAGATTTACTTCAATATAAAAAAGAGCTCTCTGGAGAGATAGCTGAAGAGACTAGTAGTTTGAAAGAGAGGAGAGAGAGAGGTGAATTGCTTTTAACAGAGAAAATGCCAGGTAAATAGTATTTCCATAACAAAGCAAAATGAATGAAAGACAATTTTTCAGTCGAGGGAGAGTGAATCTTTATAGAAGACGAATAAAGAGGTACAGGGATTAAATCTAAGGAGAAACCCAGCACAGAGCCATCAACAGGGTTATAAGAGATCACTAGCTGCTACCTGAGAGAAAAGCATAGAGGGAACACACAGACCTCAAGATTGATAATGTATATATCTAGGGACATGTTTTGTTCTCAGATGCTAGTTGGGTTTGAGGGTGGGGGGTGCAGAGGAAAAATAAAGCTGAGAGTTGTTGAGACCTTGAATAGCCTTGCAGCAAACATCCAAGGATAGATTAAGACTTTTCAGTCATATAGTGGAAGGCTAGATTTTGGAAACAGCAAAACCTCACTCTTCCCGCCCCCCCTCCCCGATCTGTTAAGTGCTGCTTTCAGAACTGGAGGAGGATATGGGGATTAGTAGGCAGAGTGGCTCTTTCACACACTTTATACTTTCCTTTTGAAGCAACTTGAAGGTCGCCTTTCCCTAACTGTCAGATAAAAGCTTAAGAGGAGAAGAAAAATCTCTCAGACATTACTGAGCTACCCAGTTGCTACTGAAGGAGGTAAGGACCTTCTCCTCATATGTACTGCTTGTGCTAACAGATTCTCTGGTGGTGTAAAACGGTATTGCTCCAGTGATATCTCATGGGAACCAAGATGCATTTGATTTACCTCTGAAAAAGCTTTCTTCTTCTTCTTCTTCTTCTTCTTCTTCTTCTTCTTCTTTCCACTTCCAAATAGCTATAATGGGCTATGTCCTCCCCTGGTAAATAGTAATACAGACCTGTAGCTCTCCAAAGTAGCAGTGGGATCAGGGGTGCTTTGGCTGACAAACTCAATATGTAAATTAACTTATTAGGCACAGAACATCTGGCCAACTAGTGAAAATCATCATTGCTCTGCTGAAATCAATGGGATTCTACCAGGAGAGAATCTGGCCTGGTATGATATTCACATTCGGATGCAGAGTGATCATCTCCAGTACGACTGCTGAAGTGCTGAGAAGATTCCTGATGTTCTACTAGTTTCTCTTCATCAAACAGAGTGAGCCAGGCTATAGGAGAGATGTGTGACTTTAGGTGAATGTAGTAGCAGAGCTAAGAGAGGGTGACCGAGTTACCAGCCACAGGCACTGAGTTGTGGGAGGTGGCCTGTAAATAACAGGTCACCTGCTGCCCCAATGCTAGCCTCTCCTGCCCCCTCCCTATCTTCCCTGTACCTATTGGTGTAGGTTGACCAGACAGGGAGAGCCCCTGGGAGCTTTTTAAAGTCCTGAAACCAGATATGAGTTTCACCGCCATCCCCTCCCTGGTCAGAGTCACATCACCTCCCTGAAACTTTCTCACCTTCCCCACCTTCCCCTACTGCTTTCTCCACTGTCCCAAGAGCTGGAGAGGCTTCAGAAGTGCTTCTACCCTCTCCAGCCAGACTACATAGGGGTTGGACTTAGTTGTTACTGCAACAGGACAATGGCAGTGGTGAAAGGTGGGTAAGTAGATTGCCACACAGTCTCCCTGGGAGCAGGCCCATGTAGGCAGAATCCCCCCTCACCTCCCAACACACACACACCCATCACCACTGCTGCTGCTGCTGCTGCTTCTGCTGCTGCTGTCCCAGTTGAGCCCAGCCCCTGTGGAGCCCCAGGGGAGCAGGCAGGAGAACCTCTGAAGCTCCTCTGCCCTCAAGAAAGTGCAGAAAATAGCAGTGGCAAGAATGGGGAGACATAGGGGAAGGGACATGCCTCTGAGCACAGAGGGAAAGGTAGCAGATTTTCATCTGATTTGGGGACTTTAAGTCTGCAGAGACTCCTGTGGCATGATTCAGTCCTAAAGGGGATGTGAAGACACACCACTGCACCCCAACTAGGTCCACCCCTGCCTCTGGGTGAAAGTATTGTTCTCCTCCCAAGGGATACATGCTCAGCCTTCAGTGCTCCATTCTGTAGAATGGATGGCTCATGACATAGAAGGATTACACACCCACCCAAAATGACATGGCAAACAGGTTTACTGGTTTTAGCTTGTCCCCCTGTTTGTTTGTTTAGTTGTTTATTTATATGCTGCCCTTCCCAGCAAAGGCTTAGGGTAGCTAGAAAGGCTTTCCCCAGTACACCTCAATGATATGGGGGCAACTCTATTTTATATAGCAAAGACTAGGCCAGACAGATTGATTTCCACTAGCTGCCCAAGTGGGATACTGTGAGTTTACTGGCTCAGGAGCAGGTACCTAATTTTATAGCATGAGATGCTTGGGAGAAGATCCTGGAGTGGCTTTAGATAGTTGGCATCCTTTCTTCTGCAAGAGATGGTGATTATTGCAACCTATGATGTAGCTGGTTTGCAATGTCTCATGTGACTGAATAGTCCAATCCAAGATTTGCATGATCTGTGACAGTGGTTGCCATATGTCATGGTTGGGTGGTTCGGGAGCTGTTTGCTTCCTACAGACTCTTTTCTCTTCAAGCTGTTGGAGCCAATTCCTGTTGTGGATGTTGATTCCCTTGTGGAGACAATGATGCCACATGTTCCAATACTTTGCCAAGTTTTCCCATTGGTCAGGATCAATTCCAAATGCCTTCATATCTTGCTTGCATGTGTCTTTGTAGCGAAGCTTGGGACATCCTGTTGTTCTTGCTCCCTCTGATAGTTCCCCATATAGCATGTCCTTGGGTATATGTCCATCTTCCAATCTGCTCAGATTGCCAAGCCAGTGCAGTCATATCTCTTTGAGTAGGGCTGTCACACTTGGTACATTTGCCCTTTGAAGAACCTGTGTTCATAACTTTATCTTCCCATTTGATGTTGAGTATGTGGCATAAACAGTGCAGGTGGAAGCTGTTTAGCCTTTTCTCTTGATGTGCATACATTGTTTGTGTTTCCCCACTGTACATGAGAGTGCTGAGTATGCAAGCCTTGTACACTAGCATTTTGGTCTTGATGGTAAGCTTTAAGTTGTTCCACGCTCTTTTAGTTAGTCTGCTGTAGGTAGTGGCAGCCTTTCCAATATGAACATTAAGTTCTTCATCCAGTGAGAAGTTGGTGGTCACTGTTAGGTAGCTGAACTTTTGGACTACTTCTAGATGGTTTTCATTTAGATTGATTGATGGATCTTGTCCAACTCCCTGTCCTAGTACAACTGTCTTCTTTATGCTAATAGTGAGAGAAAATGCCTGGCAAGCTCTAGAAAGGTGATCCATGAGTTCTTGTCTTGTTTTGTCTTGTCTTTATCGTGGGCTGTAAGATCAGCATCATCAGTGAATAGAAGCTATCTGATAAGCACCTTTCTAACTTTAGTCTTTGTCTTAAGTAGTGGCAGGCTGAAGAGTTTCCCATACAATCTTGTGTGCAGGTACACTCTGCCTTCCATGTCTTTAAATGTGTAGTTCAGGAGTACCGGGAAGAAGATTTCCAAGAGTGCGGGAGCAAGAATGCATGTTCGTTTCACCCCACTTGTCATCTTGAAACTGTCCAAAGTTGACCCATCAAACTGAAAAGTTGCTTTCATGTTGTTGTGGAAGTAATGTATAAGACTTAACAGGATTGATAGGCATCCTGTCTTTTCTAGGACTGCAAATAGGCCTGCTCACCTGACAGAGTCAAATGCTTTGCTTAGATCCATGAAGGCAACATACAATGCTTGGTTTTGCTCTCTGCACTTTTCTTGAAGTTGACACAGGGAAAATACCATGTCTGTGGTTGATCTTCCAGCCCTGAAACTACACTGGAATTCAGGGTAGACAACTTGCCAGCTGTTGTCGGTGCACCAAAATGACCCTTGCAAAAGCTTTTCCTGCTGTACTTAGTAGTGCAATGCCTCTGTAGGTGTTCCAGTAACCTTTATCTCCTTTATTTGTATACAGGGTGATGCTATTTGCATCACACATGTATTGTGGTACCCCACACTGCATCATGCATGTCTTGTGGTACCTTGCCCTCTTTCCAGCATTTGAGTAACAGCTGATGAAGATATGGTAGTAGGCTTTCTTTCCCACACTAGAGAATTTCCATTGGGATGCCATCTTTTCCACGAGCCTTGCCACTTGATAATGAATCAATGGGCTTTCTTAGCTCTTTAAATGCTGCTGTAAATTGGCATTGATCTGCTGAAGTCTATTATACCATGTGATGGTCTTTCATAAGAGTCACATCTTCACACTGGCATCCTTAGTTATGACACAGAAAATATACATAAATCTTATCCAGAAACAATTCTAAATATTTATCCTATATCACCTGCAAATGCAATCTCCCCCAGGGAGTTCTGGTTTCATAGGACAGCAGGATGAGTATATAACAAATTGTTTTTGTTACACTTCCCCAGGATTTCATTGAGTCATTCAATTATACAAACTTTATGTCACAGCTGAGAGTTAAACTACTCCTTTTCTTTTATGCCCATCCATCAGCAATTGACAGCTCTAAACAGAGTCTTTGTTTATTATTTACCAGGTGTTTGGCTATGATTCCTTCTCTTGTACCTACAGCACATGGTATTCAGAGCTGGAGTCTCACCCAGGTACTATGCAGGCCTAGGCCTGACTGGTTCCAATATCACATTCATTTAGTCCAGCAGTCACACAACTGGCCCCTTGAGTGGTTGACAACAAAGGCAACTACCACTAAGTCATCTACTCCACTGCCTTTGGTCAAGGCAATCATTAAATAATGATCAAACAGATCCCTCTCTTATCCCTGCCAACAATACAGGTTCACAGGTGATTTGTTTTACTTTAAAGTCAGAAGAATTAAAAATACTTTGAACAGCGAAGTCCTAATCAGTGAGCAGGTAGTACAAAAAAAAGATGAACTATGGAGTCAGAAAACAATATTCAGAAAACAAGTAGTAGAGTGGAGGAATATGCTTCAAGACAACTTGTGTAAGGAAGAAACACTGGTTTTGTATTAAGGTAGTCATTAAGGCTAGTTAAGGTACTGGTCTATGTTTCAGGGACCCAGTACTGCCATAGGTGACCTTGCCTGAGTTACTCTGTGGATGCATCTATACATGCATTTGATCTGAAATCAGTTTACTTGCAAGTAAACTACTTGTGAGTCAATGCTTCTAGGCAGGGGCTTACATGTGCAGGGACATAGCAGCAGATTTGGTGCTCATAACAGTAAATTGCTGCTACCTCCTGCAGCCATGCAATGGGCTGGCAGCCATCTTTAAAAGCCAGTCCCACTTTGTGTTCCCTGGTCAGCTATTTCCCTAGCCACGAGCAGCGTGCACAGCACAGAGGCAGTATGTGGAAGCTCTCTCCTGACTGTTTCTACCTTCTCAGGCCACGGCTGCTCCAGCCCCTGCCCCTGGTAGTGATGACCAGGGCCTCAGGCTCTGCTTGCACCTCACTGACCTTGCTGGCTCGCCACACCAACCACCAGCTGGCCCATGGCCATTTGGGCCTTGCTGGCTCGCCCGCATGCAGCCACAATGCTGCCATCTGGACCCCATTCAGCTGGTCAGAACCTGGAAGGGATGTCGATGATTGGCTGCTGGACACCATCACTGGGGTTGCACACACCACCTGAGCCTCCAACCCCACTGCCCCTGATCCCACCAGTCCAGCCAGGACTTGTGACTGCATGTCATCCAGCAGACCTGGGATGACCAGCAGCGGCTGGAGGCATTCCAGGTTACCTGGGCCACCTTCCTGAACCTTCTGGGGCAGCTCCTCCTTCAACTGCAGTGGCAGGACAGCAACTTGCATCCGCCTCTCCCTGAAGACACCTAGCTGGCCCTCACCCTGCTCAAGCTGGCCACATCTGCCAACCTCCACTACATGGGCCATCTCTTTGGGGTGGGCAAGGCCACTGCCAGGGAGGCCATCCTGGATGTGTGTGGCACCCTCCAGGACATGCTGGTGATGACAGGGTTCCATGCCCTGGAATTCCCCCAGTGCATCAGGGCCTTGGATGGGACCCACATCCCAGTCACCTGCCCATATCATAGTGACTGCCCCACCTAAAGCTGGAGGGGCTTTCACTCCATTGTGCTACAGACCTTCATCAACTACTGTGGTACATTAACCAGCATGAGTGCTGGCTAAGTAGGTAGTGCCCATAACATTCATGTGTTTTGTAACTCCCCCCTACTAGCCCTGGTGCAGATCAACCACTTCATTCTTGGGGTACTGGACCCGCAGCTGGGCATAGTGATGATCCTGCCCCTCCTCATCAAGGACCCCACCTACCCACTCTTGCCCTGGCTCTTGAGACCAACTGGACCTCAACCAGGCCCACTTTAACTGGTGCCTGGACTGGACCCACACCCTGGTGAAGTGTGCCTTTGGTCACCTAACAGGATGCTAGTACACCCTCACCACCAGCCTCAAGTTTGCCAAGGACAACATCCCCCAGGTCATCGTCACAGCCTGTATGCTGTATAACATCTGTGAGGCCTAGTGGGGAGCTGTTTTGTGAGGCCTGCTGGAGGAGGTGCAGCAAGTGTACTATGGGTGACAATGGAAGCACCACCTGTGGTGGCAGCAACAGCAGCAAGCTCCTCCCCCCAAGGCCCCAGGTGAGCCACACAATCCCCTCTCCCCCAGAGCCAGGGTAGCAGGTTCAAGAAGCACTGGCTGACCACCTCCTTCTGCATTCCCTGCTGTAGCCTGCCAGGACAGCCACCCATGGACCCCCGCCCTCCACCCCCAACCCACAGCACCACACTCACTGCAGGTACATCTCAGAAGACCAACAATTTTTATTCCCCTCATATCAAACAGACCTCCCCCACCCAGCACCTTCCCCAACAAACAAACCCCCTCCCCAGTAAGCAAAGCCACCCTTGCCCCAAAACAACAGATCCCCTCCACTGCCCATCCCACCCACCAACAATAAAACACCCTCTTTCCCGTGCAAATTATTTACAATGTGGTGGTTTGTCTGTGTGCCCTCCAGGGGTGGTTAGCTGTGGAGTGGGTGTGACTAGAGGGCAGAGCCCAGGAACAAGAGGCCAGCACCCCGACCTCTGGCTGTTCCTCCATGGGTGTGCATGCCATGGTGAGTCTGCTAGACATGGGGCTTGCCCAGGGACAACAGCAGCCAGTAGTCCCTGGCCTGGGCAGCTCCCCCTCCAGCAGCCAGTGTCCAGGCCCAGCAGGGCTAGTGTGCAGTCCTGACCCCACTGCAGGCAGTTCCAGCTCCATGCCCACATAGAGCTGAGACCAGCAGCAGACCTGGGCCCTGGTGGGGGAACTGGGTGGCAGGGTACCTGGGGCAGGGTCTAGGGCATGGGCTCCTGGCTGGTGGAGGCAGCACTGAACCTCTGCCTAGGCAGATGTGGGGGCCTGCTGCTGGGTGGCTGGTGACTGCCAGGGGGAAGGCAGGGCTACGGTCAGAGGCCCAGCAGTGGGTGGCACAAAAGTGACTGCCAGGGCCAGAATGGGGTCCAGCACCCAGTCCTCATTCACTGTGACCTGCACTGCCATGCCCACTACTGTGTTCTGCTCCCACAGGGCCTCCACATGCTTCTACTTCAGGGCCACCTGGAACTCCCAGTCGGCCTGGTCCCATGCCCCCACATGCTGGTCCAACACCTCCTCACACCAGTCCTGTGTGTCCTTACAGGCCACGTCCTCCACCCACCACCTGTCCTGGTGGGCCATGTCCTCCAACCACCAGGCCCATGTATCCATAAGATGGTCTTCTGATGCCATCACCAGCCAGTCCAGGAGGAGGGTCTTATCTTGGGTCCTCCTCTGGCAGAGCTGGAGCATCCTCAGGGCCCTGGTTGTGGGCAGAAGTTAGGCTGAGGCCACATTCCAGCTGCGAAGTGCAACCTCTTCCCCTCATGCAGCTGCAGGGTCTTCAAAACATTGAGAAAGAAGCTGTTGGGGAGATTTTGCAACATTTCTGAGATAAGATGCTCTGTACCAGGGGCTGTGTGGTGGCCAGCCTCAGATCAGGGGTTGGGCATGCACAGGTACCCAGGGACCATGGTAAGTCAGCTGGGCAGGCTTGAATCCAGGCATTCACTGGCCAAGTACCCAGGGGCAGGTGGCTGCTGAGTGCTGGCCAGAGGCAGCCTGCCTCCCCTGTCCCATTCCCAGGTTGGAACAGGCCAGACTCCTGGCAGCACCTGCTGTCATGGTTCCAGACCCCACTGCCCCATCCCTGCTCCACTCTTCCTGTCGGTGCACTGGTCTGCAGTGCTACCACCTAGACCATGGTGCCTGGGCTTGGGGAGATGGGGGTCCTAAATGACTGGGATGAGGAGCTACCCAAGCCCCCATCCATGCCCTCCCCACAGTGGGCCTCTCTAGGGAGGCACCCCAGGGCCAGAACCCATCCCCTGCACCATCATTGGTGACTCCCTCCTGAAAGGAATGGAGGGACCTACCTGTCACCCATGAGCTTGGTGTTATTAGCACCATGGTCCCACTGTTATTAATAGCATGAATCAGCTGCCTCTGATATAGGACTATTACAAGGCAGGTAGGATATTGCCCAGGTGCAGGTGGAGGAGGAGGAATAACTACAGATGAGTGGCCAGCAAGGGGATCAAACCCACAGCCTTGGCATTATTACCACCATGCGCTGACCAACTGAGCCAGCTGACCTGGTCCAGCCCTTGCTCCCAGCATGAATCAGCTGCTCCCAGTATGGGACTACTGCAAGGTGGGGAGGGTCTGTCCAGGTGCATGGGGGGGCCAGGAGTACAAAACAAGGGTGGCCAGCATAGGGATCAAACCCATGGCCTTATTAGCACTAGGCTCTAACCAGCTGAGCTAGCCGGCCAACTCTATAAAGGTTGACCTCTGCACAAATCTGCTCCTGCCAGCCCAGGACTACTGCAAGGTAGTTTGGCTCTGTCCAGGTGCATCTGGGGGAGAGTTCAGGAGTACAAAAGTTGGGTGGCCAGCATAGGGATCAAAATCACATTTTTGGCCTTATTAACACCATGCTCTAACCAGCTGAGGTAGCTGTCCAGGTCCTACGGTCATCCCCAGCATGACTCAGCTCCCACCAATAAGGGACTACTGGAAGGTGGCCCGGCTTCTGACCATTCCATATGTCTGATGGACAGCAGTCTCAGGGCCCTGATGTTCCACCAGAGAACTAGCTCAAGTGGTACAGCTGCGGTGGCAAGGCACACTTTGACAGGGGGCAAGGGCAGACATGGGGAATTCACTGAAGCACTAAAGCAGTAGTTTTAATATTGAGAGACAGTATGGATTTGCTCTGTCAAGATGCCTGCCTGTCTGTGGGGCAGGAGTAAGAAAAAAGGGTGACCTGTGTATGGGGATTGAACCCACAGCCATGTTAGCACCATGCTCTTAGCAGCTGTGTTGGCCGGCCAGCTCAAAAGGCACAAATTTGTTCCCATCAGTACAGTAATATACTACAATGCAGATGGGCTCTGTCTAGGTGCCTGCCTGTCTGTAGGGGGAGGAGGACTGAAAACAAATGGCTATCATGGGGATCTAACTTATGGCCTTAGCATTATTCGTATTTTGCTCTAATGTGCTGAGCTAGCTGGCCAGGTCCAAAAGTCACCCCCACGTGCATCAGCTCCCACCAGTAAGGGACTACTGCAAAGTGGGCTGCCTTGTGACCATGCCATAGGTTCCTTAGACAGCAGTTTCAGGGCCATTATATTCCTTCAGGGAGCTAGCTGAAGGGGTAGAGCTGCCTTGGCAAGGCATACCCTGACAGGTTTCAAGAGGAGGCATGGGGAATTTGCTGAAGCACTATATCGCTAATTTTTAACTTGAAAGCAGCAGTGTGGATTGGCTCTGTCCAGTTTCCTGCCTGTCTGTGGTGCAGGAGTACAAAAGTGGGGTAGCTAAGACTGGGATTGGTTTTGTTATCACCATGCTTTAAGCAGCTGAGCTAGCCATCCAGTTGGACTGGTCACCCTCTGCATGAATGAGCTCCCACCAGTACAGGACTACTTCAAGGTAGGCTACTTTGTGACTGTCCCATATGTCCCCTGGACAGCAGGGTTAGGGACTAGGACTCCTGGTGGGGAGCTATCTCAAGTGTTAAAACACTTGTCTAGCATGTAAGAGGTATAGGAATTGAGGCCTGCATTTGCCAGTGGGTGCTTGTGGTGCTGCCTGTTTTGTCGAGGCAGTGGCCTGGCTCCTCTCCCTGGACCTAGCTCCAGGAAGGTTGTGTTCCAGGATCAGCGCCACTGCTGGAAACCGTTTTCCAGATTATGATGTTCTGTCTTGAATTCTGGAGGCCTTAAGGTCCATGTCGCCCTTCCTGCACTATTGAGTTAGAACAGCACTGGCAAGGCTTACCCTAACAGGGTGCAAAGGGAGGCACGGGGAATTAGCTGGAGCACTAGAGTGATAGTTTTTAACTTGAGAGGTGCAGTGCAGATTTGCTTTGTGAAGGTGCCTGCCTGACTGTGGAGGCAGGGTGCAGGAGTATAAAAGTTGGGTGGCTAGCCTATGATTTGAATCCAGAGATTTGGCATTATTAGTAGCCCTTTTCCAACAACTGTGATTGCTAACCTACCACAAAAGTCTCCCCCCTGTCCTGCTTCAGGCACTACAGGACTAACCAAGGCAGGCATGGTAGTCAAGGACCCCGCAGGTCCCCTGGACAGATATGTCAAGGCTAAGGTCTACTGCAGGGATGCTAGCTGAAGCAGCATGGCATTTGCTGAGTATACAGCAGGTATTGCCATGTGTGCCCACCTTTTCCAGAGCTCACTGGTTATAAAGGTCAAGGCCACAAGACCATGTCATTTTTGGAGCAGCTAACCAATAGTCTTGTGCCCCTGGACCTAGGTAACAACCATGCAATCAACATGGGCACAGGTAGCCTGCTTGAGCCGCCCCCCCCCCCCTTACTCTGGCACCTCTGGTGATGTGTCACTGGAGGAGGGATGCTTGGGCATGCGGAATCCCATCACACCCAGCTCTCCAGCTGCTCCCTCCATCAGCAGCTTGGGGAGCCCTGGGCAGTGCCTGCCTTGGCAGCTGAGCAGCCCCAGGAACAGCCAGGAGGAATGGTTGGCCATGTCACTGCCAGCCACCAGCTTCCTCTGTGTGGTGGGCCCAGGCTGGTTCCTGTACACCATGCTCGGTGGGCTCAGGACATTGGGTGCAGCCGGACAACATGATCAGCTGGAAGGACCATGCTATGCTGACATCCACACCAACCCCTGACATATGGTAAACCCCACACTGGGGGGGAAGGCCCTTTGCAGCCCAGTGCCCACCACTGACCCCAGTTTCTGCCCTTGCCCCTACCCCCCTTCCCTGATTGTCTCACCTGCACTCCCCTGGCTCTAGTGTCACCCCCTCACACACACAGAACACAGAGAGGCAGAACGCAGTGCAAAACTTTATTGAGTATCCTGTGCCTCCAGAACTAGGCAGCCATGGGCCTTTCACATGCCAAGGAAGGCTTCAATGCCAGCAGCAATGACCTTCTCAGCAGTGAAGATCAGGGACATTAGCGCTCCAGGTGGCAACAGAGGTTGTGGTAAACTCAGGGTCCCAAACTAGGAGAACAGGTGCACCCAGGGCACCATGAGGACCATCAGCAGCATAGCATAGTGGGTTGGACACCCCTCAGCCCACACAAACAGCTCATTGCTCACCACTCAGGCCAGATGCAGTAGGGGCATGCTCAGGGAGCAGCACTGGTACAGTGAGGGGCTGACCCAGGGATGCCTCCCCAAACAGGCCTCCAGTTGGGTTGGGGGCTCAGCCAGGTCCTTATCCCAGTTGTCCAGGAGCCCCAGCCCTGGATCCTGTGCATTAGATGGCAGCACAGCAGAGTGGTTGGCCTGTAGGGGGTGAGGTGTGGAAGTGGGGTCTGGAGCTGCAGCAGCAGGTACTGCCAGGATCCTAGCTTGTCCCACTCTGGGGACAGGGCAGGAGAGGCAGGCTACCTGAATCCAATGGCAGCCTGGTCCCAGGGGTGTAAGCAGGGATAAAGGACTCAGCCAGCAGCTTTCTGGGCCATGGGCTGCCTAGCCTGACTTACAATGGTCCCTGGGCACCCATGCATGCTCAACCCCCAATCTGAGGCCAGGCAGGGCATCGCTACTTGTACAGAGCATCTTATCTATGAAATGTTGCAAACTATCAAAAAAGACTTCTGTCTCCTGGCTCTGCAGGTCCAGCATCAGGACATGGGTGAGAGGCCACAGTTTCCAGTGAGGATACTGGCCTAGGGTCACTGCTTCCCTCTGCTGGGGCCCTGAGGATGCACTGGCTGCACCAGAGGCATACCATGGACAGGACCATACTTCTTCAGCCTTTGATGGTGGTGGTGGAGGAGTGGGAGCAGAAAGCTTAGGTCTTGCAGGAGGAGAATGTAGCTCACCAGGATTGAGGATTTTTCCCAGAAGGAGGTGTGGGACTATAAAGTAAATCTCCTCATGAAGCCTTCCCCTCTTCCTCTTGTTCCAGTATTCATGTTTCTGTTTTCTATACTTAACAAGGCCAGAATTTTTAGAACAACTTTGTAATTTTTGTGTCGGCTTCACATGATGATTGCAATTTCTTGCAACACCTATAAATTAATCATTTGTGACTGTCTTTCCCAAATATTGTTTCATTATTCTAACCATTCTGCAAAACCAGAAAGCAACTAAATTACATTTAGTGATAACCCATTCTGGAACAAAAGGCCTGTACCATTATTTTTGGAGTCTCATGCCCTTCTTCTTAGCTAGTCTAGATGTTAATGTCATTTTGATGTCTGGTGATTTATCTGACTTTTATGATTAGTCAGTAGAAAAAACATGCAAGGGACTTCAGCTAAGCTTTTTTGTGTTGGGGCAGAGATAGGCTTCTGAGATTGATTAAGAAAGAAATTTAGCTTCTCAGTTCTTAGTATTGCTTTGATTTCTTCTTTAGAGTGTAGCAGGAACAAAGGTTCTTTTATCATTTCACATTATTAATTCCTTAGGATTGCCTAATGCCAGAACTGTGACATTTTCAGTCTATACATATATCAAGCATGAGTTATAGCCTCAGGATCTGTACCCAGATTGTCTTTGCAACTACAATATAAGTGTCTTGTAGGTTAGCTTTGAGATAATATAGGTCAAAGGCTGTAATAGATTTTTTTTTCTAGTGGAAGAATGTAGTTCACTCTGGCCACTGTAAGCATTCCTTCTGATTTTAGCCAGGTGCTACATAATTAACTCTCTTAGAAGAAGCAGTGACAGCAGCATGTACAAAAGTTGCTCTACCTCATAACCATTTTCAAGAATGCAACATTCTATGTTTCAGAAACATTTCCTAAAAGCAAAAGGAATAATAGACATGACAAATAAAACACAAGGAGGGACAGGCTCTCTGACTGCGGGAAACTGGTATAGTTCCACTGAATACAGAGCTCTATTGATTGACACCAGTTGTGGAGTATCTTACTCCATTTAACATCTGATATGTCTACACTGCCTCTGTTTGCAATTGCTGCCAAAACTAAGCCCTGGCCACCATCTTCCTCCAAATCTGTAGCTGATGCAGTGAGGACATTCCAACTACTGCTCCAAACCACATTAGAGAGTGAAACCTTGAAAGCAGTGGCATGTAGTATCCCTGGAGCACTCTCACTGCCTCAGTTTCAGTACTGGATCATGTGGGCAGAGCTTAGTTCTTTACACCAGTCTGAAGAGCACCATGAAGGCAGGATAGACATACCCATACACATATTACCTCTCTCCTTGCCATACCTGTTAACATCCACTGATGACTTCTTCTACAATATTTCTATGTGTAGGGGAGCAAGTTTCTATTTTGCAGAATGGGAACTGAGGTACACAGGGCATGTCTACATGAGACATTTTACTGCTCAATAGCTTACTTTACCACTCAGTAAGCACGCACATCTACATGTGTGCACACTTACTGAGCGCTAAATGATGCTGCTTCCAGGTCCAGCTCCAGCTGCCCGTGCCCACCCCCAGCAGCCAGCATGGAGCCAGCAGGTTCTGTGGGGCATCACCTTGCCATGTGTCTGCCATTCCCATGCTGTGCCCCTGATTTTGGCACTGCAGGTAGCTGCCTAGACCTGGAAGCAAAGGCCAGGTGTGTGGAGGCCTGGAGAGCTGATCCAGGGGCCCCAGTAGCCTCATAGGTGAGGATTCTAGTGCCCACAACTCAGGCCCCCAATTGGCACATGGAGGAGATTGCCAACCTCATGGTGCTGTGGGGCGAGATGGAGGGGCAGTGCCAGTTTGTATGGGGTGTGTGCTCCAATGCCAATATCTATGAGGGGCTATCAGGCCAGATGTGGGAGTGTGGGTATGACTCTTTGGTGCAGCAATGCCTCATAAAGGTCAAGGCCTTGCAGGCACAGTGGACGTACATCTCTGACCACAACCGTCAGTCAGGGAGTGCCCACAAGTCCATGCCCTTGTGGCAACTCAAAAAGATCCTCACACCCCAAGACCCAGGCTGCAGCTGAGACCTAGGCCCACCTGCAGCCTCCACCAGAAGCTTGGGAAGCCTGGGTCAGCACCTTCCCCGACATCTCAGAAGCCACATCCTCATCCATGAACTGCGGCCAACCATGTCACCGCTGGCCACCAGCAGTGCCAGCTCCTTCCTGGGTGGGGACCTGCCTGGGCTCCCTCATGCCTCATCCTGCCATCTGAAGGGTCTGCCTGGAGCTGCATACCATTGCCACAAGCTGGGATCAACTGGAGCCACTGGCCATGCTAGCTCCAACCACATGTTAAATCCCACACTGGGTGGAGAGGCCACCCCACCCCGGCCCCTGCCCCTTCCCCCACCCTTGCCCCTGGCAATGGCCCATGGACCCTGATGCTTCCTCCTTACACCACCTTACCGGGCTGCATTCCCATAGCTCCCTGGATTCCCTCCCCCTTCCCCCCCAGCATGCAAAGAGCCAGGAGACAGTGCAAAAGTTTATTGAGCAGCCTGTGCCTTTGCAGCTAGGGGGGCATGGGCCACTCACACTGAGGAATATGTTGAAGGTGCTGGCAATGTCCTCCACTGCTGCAGGGGGAATGGATGTTTAGTGCAGCCACAGGGAGCCCTCCCCCCTGCACCATTGAACCTCAAGATCCCATAGCAAGTGTCAGTGGCATACTGACAGGGGGGCCATGGCCCCCAGGAGCCAGCCTGGCGGGGATGCACCAGCTGGAGAGGTCGGGACACCTCCCGCCTTTGCTGTGTGGTCTGCCCACCCACTCGGCAAGTTGTAGGCTAGTTCTGCCATTCCAGCCAGAAATTCTGGCCCATGCCCTTCCCTCCACAGTTGGTGTGCTACACTGGTAATTACCCCATGGACATGCCATGGGGTGGGAGGTGGAGCCCTGCATGGGCTGATTTGCCTCATCCCCAAGCCCTGCTCAGAATGTCCTGGGGGGAGAACAAATGCAGGTGTTGGCCCCTGGGTACTGGGGACCCTCAGTACACCACTGCCACGTTTTCCTGGGGCACTATGGCAATCAGCAACAGCAGGGTGTACTTTCATAGTTTCATAGTTTCTAGGGTCAGAAGGGACTTGAACAGATCACCAAGTCCGACCCCTTGCCCTGGGCAGGAAGGAGGGATGGGATCATAATACCCCTGCCAGATATCTATTCACCTCCTCTCAAAGGCCCCCAAGGTAGGGGAGAGACTCGCCTCCCTTGGGACCCCATTCCAGAGCCTGGCAGCCCTAACCATAAACTAATGCCTCCTGATATCAAGCCTGAACCTGCTCTCAATCAATTTGTGGCCATTATTCCTTGTTATCTCAGGTAGTGCCTGGGGGAACAGAGCCCCACCTATTTTCCACTGGTCCCCCCTGGTGAGTTTATAGATGGCCAACAGATCCCCTCTCAGTCTCCTCTTGTGGAGGCTGAATAGATTCAGGTCCTTTAATCTATCTTTGTAGGGCCTGGCCTGCTTCCCCCTGACCATTCAAGTGGCCCTCCTCTGGACCTTCTCAAGGTTAGCCACATCCCTCTTGAAGTGCAGTGCCCAGAACTGGATGCAGTACTCCAACTGTGGCCTGACCAGCATCACATATAAGGGAAGGATCACCTCCCTGGACCTGCTTGTGATGCATCTATAGATGCACAACAAGGTGCGGTTAGCCTTACTGACCACTTCCTCGTATTGGCAGTTCACGTCCATCCTGGAGTCAACAATGACTCCAAGATCCCGTTCAGCCACTGTGTTGTTGAGAAGGGTGTTCCCCAACCTATAGGTATGTCGCAGGTTCCTTCTCCCTAGATGAAGTCCTTTGCCCTTGACTGCGTTGAATTCCATCCTATTCTTATCCGCCGACCTCTGTAACCTGTCTAGATCTAGATGTGACCACTTCTCTCCACATTTTTGTGTCATCAGCCTGCTTTCCATGCCCATCTCCAAGTCACTGATAAAGATGTTGAATAGCACAGGCCTGAGGACTGAGCCCTGGGGAACTTCACTGCCCACATCCCTCCAAGTTGAAAATGACCCATCCACCACCATTCTCTGGGTGCGGCCATCGAGCCAATTTGCCACCCATCTGACTGTGTAGGCATCAATGCCACAGTCACCTAGTTTTTTTTTATGAGAATGGGGTGAGAAACAGTGTCAAAGGCCTTCTTGAAGTCCAGGTAGATGACATCTACCTCAGCATCCACATCCAAGGACTTTGTGACCTGGTTGTAAAAGGAAACACGATTAGTCAGACAGGATCTGCCCACAATGAACTCTTGTTGGTTGCCCCTGAGCATTACCTCCCATGCTGAGCCCCCACAGATATGATCCTTAATAATTTTCTCAAGAGTCTTCCCAAGGACCAAGGTGAGACTAACTGGCCTATAGTTACCCGGGTCCTCCTTTCTCCCCTTGTAAATGGGGACCACATTGTCCCTTTTCCAGGCCTCTGGGACCTGGCCAGAGCACCATGAGTGCTCATACAGCCATGCCAGGGGCCCTACTATGACCTCCACCAATTCCCTCAGTACCCTTGGATGGCACAGACAGGAAGGCACCTGGACAGAGACAATCTACACTGTCCCTTTCAAGTTCAAACTAGCACTCTAGTGCTTCAGCTCATTCCCCCAGCCTGCCCTTGCTCCAAGTCAGGGTATGTCTTGCCACTGCAACTCTACCACTTGAGCTAGCTCCTTGGCTGAATATCAGGGCCCTGACACTGCTGTTGAAGGAACCTATGAGATGGTCAGTAGTTGGCCCACCCTGCAGTAATCCCTTACTGGTGTGAGCTGATTCATGTCAGAATGACCTTGGGACCTGGCCAGCTAGCTCAGCTGGTTAGAGCATGGTGGTAGTAAGGCTGGATGTTCAATCCCCACTCTGTCCATCCATCTTCTGTACTCCTTCCTCCTCCCCCAGATGCACCTGGACAGAGCCAACCCACCTTGCAGGAGTCCTGTACTGGTGGGAGCTGATGTGTGCTGGGGATGACCTTCAGACCTGGCTGGCTACCTCAGCTGTTTAAAGCATGGTGCTAATAACACCAAGGCAGTGGATTTGATCCCTATGCTGGCCCCCCTTCTTTTGTACTCCTGCCTTTGCCCTGCACAGACAGGC
Organism: Alligator sinensis; assembly: GCF_000455745.1. Lineage (NCBI taxonomy): Eukaryota > Metazoa > Chordata > Crocodylia > Alligatoridae > Alligator > Alligator sinensis. The sequence continues at coordinate 515,998 of NW_005842684.1, read as the reverse complement.
AGGCACATAGATAGAGCCAATCCACACTGTCACATTCAAGTTCAGACTAGCGCTCTAATGCTTCAGCTCATTCCCCAGGCCTGCCCTTGCTCCATGTCAGGATATATCTTGCCACGGCAACTCTAGCACTTGAACTAGATCTCTGACAGAATATCAGGGCCCTGACACTGCTGTCAGCGGGACCTATGAGATGGTCACAAGCTGGCCCACCTTGCAGTAGTCTCTTACTGGCATGAGCTAATTCATTCCAGGATGGCCTTGGGACCCTGGCTGGCTAGCTCAGCTGGTTAGAGCATGGTGCTAATAAGGCCATAGGTTCAGTCCCCATGCTGGCCACCCTTCTTTTGTATTCCTCCCCATGCCTAGCACAGACATGCAGGCACATAGACAGAGCCGTCCCACCTTGTTGTAGTCCCATACTGGCGGGTGCTGATTCATGCTGGGGTCGACCTTTTGACCTGGCCAGCTAGCTCAGCCGGTTACAGCATGGTGCTGTGGGTTTGAAAACATATGCTGGGCACCCTTCTTTAGCACTCCTGCCCCACACAGACATGCAGGGACCTGGACAGAGCTGGCCCCCCTGGTAGTAGTTCCGGACTGGCAGGAACAGATTTGTGCCTGGGGCGCTCTTCAGAGCTGACTGACTAGCTCAGCTGGTTAGAGCATGGTGCTATTAACTCCAAGGCCTTTGGATCTGTCCCCACACTGGCCACCCTTCTTTGCTTCTTGCATGCTTAGTGAGCGCTCTACAACTTTTGCTAGCTTCCCTGGCAGTGTCTCTGCCTCTGACATTTCTGTCAAGGGGACCTATGGGACTGGTCACAAGCCTGCCCAGTTTTCCTTTGTGTCATACCAGCCAAAGTTGACTCATGCTGGGGTACTTACCTCTACCCTGCCATGTTAGCTCAGCTGTTTAGCAGGTAGTGCTGGTAACACCAAAGCTGTGGGCTCAATTACCCATGCTAGCCATTCAACTTTTGTACTCCTGTGCACTGTCCCCACAGCCATCTGGAAAGCTCAAAAACTTACTGTTGCCTCTCACATTCAAAGCTAGTGTTCTACTGCTTTCCCCGCATCCACAGAGACAGTTATGTTATTATAGAAGGCAAACAGGTTAGTCAGGCATGACTTGCCTTTGGCGAATCCATGCTGGCTGTTTCTAATCACCTTCTTCTCCTCCAAGTGCTTAGAAATAGATTCTTTGAGGACCTGCTTCATGATTTTTCTGGGGGCTGAGGTGAGGCTCACTGGTTTGTATTTCCCTGGATCTTCCTTCTTCTCATTCTTAAAGATGGGCACTATGTGGGACCTCCCTCAATCAGCAACAGTTTTCAAAGATAATGCAATCACATCAGCCAATTCCCTCAGCACCCTGAGGTGCATTGCATCTGGCTGCATGAACGTGTACATGTCCAACTTTCCTAAATAGTTTCTAACCTATTATTTCACCGCTGAGGGCTGCTCACCTTCTTTCCGAACTGTGCTGCCTGGTGCAGTGGTCTGGGAGCTGACCTTGCCTGTGAAGACTGAGGTAAAAAAAGGCATTGAGCTCTTCAGCCTTTTCCTCATAATTTGTTATTAGGCTGTGTCCCCCATTTAGTAAGGGACCCACACTTCCCCTGACCTTCCTCTTGTTGTTAACGTACTTGTAGAAACCCTTCTTGTTACCCTTCATGTCCCTTGCTATCTGCTACTCCAACTGTGCTTCAGCCTTCCTGACTTCATCCCTGCATGCATGAGCAATATTCTTATACTCCTCCCTAGTCATTTGTCCAAGTTTCCACTTCTTGTAAGCTTCCTTTTTGAGTTTAATCTCACCAAAGAGTTGTCCGCTAATCCAAGCTGATCACTTGCCACATTTGCTATTCTTCCTGCACATAGGAATGGTTTGATTTCCTGCGCTCTCAGTAAGGTTTCTTTAATATACAGCCAGCTATCCTTGACTCCTTTTTCCCTGAGACTGACTTTCCAGGGTATCCTGCCCATCAGTTCCCCGATGGAGTCCAAGTCTGCTTTTCTAAAGTTCAAGATCCATACTCTGCTCCAGTCATGTAAGCTATCCCACCACGTCTTTGATATTCCAGTCACATCATAGTTCCTTGACTGTGTAAGGTCTTCCAATTCTTCCTGCTTGTTTCCCAGGCTCCAAGCATTCATATACCTGAGTAGTTTCCAACTGCCATACTTTCTCAGGAAGAATGAGGCCTACCCTTCTGCCCCCTCCCACTTCTGCTTCTTTCAGGTCCCCTCTTCCCCACTTAACTCAGGTCTTTGTCCTCTATCCCCCAGAGAGCATAGTTTAAAGCCCTTCTCATTAGGTTAGTGAGCCTGTCTGCAAAAATGCTCTTCCCTCTCTTTGTCTGGTAGATACCATCTCTTCCTAGCAATCCTTTCTTGGAACAACATCCCATGGTCAAAGAGGCTGAATCCCTGCTGTCAACATCACCTGTGCATCCATGCATTTATCTGCAGGATGTGTCTGCTCCTGCCAGGGCCCTTCTTGACTGGAGGAACTAAGGATAACATAACCAGTGCCTCTGTCCACTTCACCCTTGCACCCAGAGCCATGTAGTCACTCTTGATCTGCTCAGGGCCATCCCTGGAGGTATCACTGCGGCCCACATGGATGAGCAGCATGGGGTAGTAGTCAGAGGGTCAGACATGTCTCAGTAATGGTTCCATGACATCTCAGACCTGGGCTTCAGGCACGCAGCCGACCTCCCAGGACAACAGGTTAGACCACCAGATGAATCCTTCCCTCCCCCACAAAAGGGAGTCTCCAACCACCACCACCCCTTGCTTCCTCTTCATGGCAGTGGTCTTAATGCTCCCCATCTTGGGGATTCCTGGCCTCTTGGACCAATGGAATGTTCCCCTCCTCTGTTGCTAGTGCTCCATTTCTATTGTCCACTGTATATGGGGATGATGACCACTGCCTGGGCCACCATGGTGGTTTTCCATTTCTGAGCCTCCAGCATCCTCTCGAGAAAGGTAGTGTGCCTCTCCTCGAGGGTGAAGAGCCTGTTCTTGGAGGCTCAGTCCTCTTCGTTCTTCTCCCACTCATGGTCCATGTCCTGTATGCACCAGGCTGGTGAGTCCACCAGCCACTCCTCTGCTACAGTGAACAGCCAATCCAGCAGGAGGGTACTGCCTTGAGTGTGCCACTGATGGAGGCAGCACATGCATTGAGTGCCATCCAAAGGTGGCAGCTGGTACCTCTCCTCCATGTGCAGTTGCTGGACCTGGAGAGCAAGAAGAAAGATACTCTTTGTTAGAATTTGCAACATTTGAGAGAAAACATGCACTGTACTGAGGGCCTGTGCAGTTCCATGGTAAGTTGGCCAGGCAGGCCCTGCAATAGGAGGCCAGCAGCCAAGCTCTCTGCCCTGTGGGGGCATGTGGTCTTGTTGGCACTTGCATCAGGCAGCCTGCCTTCCTGATACCCTACCCAGGCTGGGCCTTGGGCTGGCTCTGGGCAGTAGCTGCTCCCCTTCTTCTGAAAGCCAGGCAGTTTGCTCCTGTGGCACCAGGCCCATGGTGCCCAAAGTTGAAGGGTGAGGATCTCCTGCTCAGCTGGGATGTGGAGCTGGTGAAATCCCTGCCCTCAGCATTGCCCACAGTGTAATGATGTCAATAGTCTCTCCCAGGATCTCAGGACGCTGTCTGTGGCATTGGAGATGCTGCCATCATGGGTGCTTCAATGGATCTCAAAGGCTCAGGCAAATACTTCAGGTGCTGCTGGGGCTCAGCACATGCCTGCAATAGAGGGCCATGATGTCTGGGAGGCAGCCAGGTGGTGGAACAGGCCTCAGAAGCCAGAGCTAGCATAGGTCTACACCTCTGAGACCCGGTGCCCAAGGGCAGACAGCAGCTGGCACAGGCCCTGGGGTTAAGCCCAGGGTCTAATGGCCTGGCTGAAACAGGCAAAGAGATGTCTCTGCCACAGGGCAGGAAAAACTCTCAGCCATGTGGCTCTGGCCCCCTGGCAAGCAGGAGGCTAGCCCCCTGGTGGTGTGGCTGACCAGGAGCAAATTTGCTCCCAGTAAGTATCTATACATCCTTCTGCACAGTACTTACTGTGCAGTTAATCTAGTGCCTGCATTTACAGATACTAGCTAGCTGGGCAGTAGACTTATTTACTGCACAGTAAATGCCATGGACATGTAGACAGTGACACTAGATTAGTCTACTGTACAGTAAAGCGTCTCATGTAGATGCGCTCATTAACTCACTTTCCATAAGCATATGAGGCTTTACAGTTTTCAAGCTCTTTTACAAAACCAGGAGATCCAGATTCTTGCCCTTTCTATTTTTTTTTTTTAAGGAAGCTGAGATACAAGAAGCAGAGAACAACTACTAAAAGACTCATGATAGTTTCATAGTTATATAGTAGCTAGGGTCAGGAGGGACCTGAACAGATCATCTAGCCTGACCCCCTGCCACAGGCAGGAATGAATGCTGGGTTCACAAGACCCCAGACAGGTGATCGTCCAACCTCCTCTTGAATTTTCCCAAGGTAGGGGCGAGGACCACTTCCCTGGGAAGTTGGTTCCAGATTTTGGCCACCCAAACTGTAAAATATTGCCTTCTGATCTCCAACCTAAACCTATTCTCCATTAGTTTAAAACCATTGATCCTTGTCACCCCAGGTGGTGCTGGGGAGAAAAGGGCTCTACCTATTTGCTGTTGATCTCCCCTGATGAGCTTGTAGGCAGCCACTAGGTCTCCCCTCAGCCTCCTCTTGCTGAGGCTGAACAGGTTCAGGTCCTTCAGCCTCTCCTCATAGGGCCTGTCCTGCTGCCCTCTCACCAAGCAGGTGGCCCTCCTCTGAACCCTCTCCAGGCAGGCCACATCCCTTTTGAAGTGTGGCACCCAGTACTGGACGTGGTACTCCAATTGCAGCCTAACCAAAGTCATATAGAGGGGGAGTATCACCTCTCTGGACTGGCTTGAGATGCACCTTTGGATGCATGACAAGGTATGGCTGGCCTTGCTGGCTGCGGTCTGGCATTGGTGGCTCATGTTCATCTTGGAGTCAATAATGACTCCAAGATCCCTTTCTGCCTCTGTGCTTTCAAG
>NW_005842684.1:504991-510330 GCF_000455745.1 Alligator sinensis | reverse complement strand
TTTCTTGGGTCCTCCTTCCTCCCCTTCTTGAAAATTGGGACCACATTAGCCAGTTTCCAATCCCCCAGCACCTGGCCAGATGACCACAAATGCTCATAAAGCTGGGCCAAGGGCTCCGCGATGACCCCTGCCAGCTCCCTCAACACCCTTGGGTGGAGGGCATCTGGACCTACAGATTTAAAAATGTCTAGCCCTTCCAGAAGATCCCTAACTTCATCTGTGCTGACTGAACACCTGACAGAGCTATCCCCAAGATTGTCCCTACCTCTGGTAGGTGGGATATCCCGGTCCCTGTTCAAGAAAACAGAGGCAAAGAAAGTGTTAAAAACATCAATGATAAATTGATGAAAACCTGGCAGTATTGAAAGAGTTTATTCCTCAACATTAAGACATTAAGTGGTTTTGTCATTTGGATATTTGCATTGTAGGTATTTGCACAAGTGAATATTAAATTTGGTGGCATCACTTCTATAAGTTTGGTCAGACTTTCAGGTAACTACATGTAACCACATATAAAAAGTTACTTGTATGTAGTATACTATAGTTACTTTTTCTTCCTGTACATTACCTCTTCACTTAAAGCCATGTTCCTTATTCTGGCATGCCTGTGGGTATCAGGGGGGGGGGTGGGACTTTATGTCAAGGAGCACTACACATCCTCTGCCAGCAGTATGGGGTCAGGGGAAGGGCGAGCTGAAGTGCTCTGGGTCAAGATCCAGGGGGGGCAAGGCGAGAGGGATTTGACGGTGGGGGTCTATTACAGACCCCCCAATCAGGAGGAGGAGCTGGACAGGGAATTTTCAGGCCAGCTTGCGGAGACACTAAAAGCAAGGGATGTAGTTGTCATGGGCGATTTTAATTACCCGGACATCTGCTGGGAGGAGCAGTCAGCCGGGACGGACCGCTCCAGGAGGTTCTTGGCCGAGTTGCAGGACCTCCACTTGATTCAGGAGGTGCACAGTCCCACCAGAGGAGATGCTCTGCTGGACCTGGTCCTGGCCGCAGGCGACGACCTGGTAAGAGGCCTCCAGGTTCTTGACCACCTGGGCAATAGTGATCATCGCGTGCTGGAATTCACCATCCAGCGTAGAGTGTCAAGGGCCCGCAGCAAGGTGGTGGCCCTAGACTTCAGGAGGGCCAACTTCAGTGAGATGAGGAGATTAGTGGGAGAGGAACTGGGGTCCTTGAGGGCAGAGGAACTCAGCGTCCAAGAGGAGTGGTCGTTCCTTAAGGAAACGATACTCGGGGCCCAAGGGGTGTCCATCCCGACAAGAAGCAAGGCGGGCAGGAGTGTCCAAAAGCCCCCCTGGCTCACCAAGGGTGTCCGGGAATGCCTGCTTGCCAAAAGGGTGGCGTACGCCCGGTGGAAGGGGGGTGTAATCTCCAAAGAGGAGTATACCTCCTCTGCTCGGGCCTGCAGGCGGGCTGTTAGGAAGGCCAAGGCGGAGATAGAGCTCGGATTAGCGTCCAGGATTAAGGATAACAAAAAGTCCTTTTTCAAATATATTGGGAGGATGAAGAAGGCGCCGGGTAATGTGGGGCCCCTGCAGGATATGCGGGGCAATCTGGTGGTTGCGTCAGAGGATAAAGCGGACCTCTTTAACCAATTCTTCACCTCCGTTTTCTTGTGCAGGGACCGGGACTTCCCTGCTGTGATAGAAGCCGGACGCGAGGGGATCGCCTTCAGACCTCAGGTTGGGGAGGACCGGGTTAGAGAGCTTCTGGAGGGGCTGGACGCGTTCAAGTCAGCGGGTCCGGATGCTCTCCACCCCAGGGTGCTGAGGGAGCTGGCTGGGGTTATTGCAGGGCCCCTGGCACGGCTCTACGAGCGATCGTGGTGCTTGGGCCAGGTGCCAGACGATTGGAAGGTAGCTAATGTGGTCCCCATCTTCAAAAAAGGGAAAAGGGAGGACCCGGGCAATTATAGGCCCGTCAGTCTTACCTCAATCCTGGGGAAGCTCTTTGAGAAGATCATCAAGGAGCACATTTGTGATGGGCCGGCATCCGAGATGATGCTCAGGGGCAATCAGCATGGATTTATTAGGGGGAGATCATGTCAGACCAACCTGATTGCCTTTTATGATCAGGTCACAAAGGCCATGGATGCAGGTGTCGCGGTGGATGTAGTCTTTCTGGACTTCAGCAAGGCCTTTGACACCGTCTCTCACCCCATCCTAATTAATAAACTAGGCGACTGTGGCATAGATGCCTACACGGTCAGATGGATTGCAGATTGGCTGAAGGGTCGCACTCAGAGGGTGGTGGTGGATGGATCATATTCGACTTGGGGGGAGGTGGGTAGTGGAGTCCCCCAGGGCTCGGTCCTGGGGCCTGCGCTGTTCAATTTCTTCATCAGCGATCTTGATGTTGGGGTGGAGAGCAACCTGTTTAAATTCGCTGATGACACCAAAATTTGGGGGGAGGTGAGCACGCTAGCAGGGAGAGAGAGATTGCAGAAGGATCTGGATAGGTTACAGGGGTGGGCAGACAGGAACAGGATGCGTTTCAATACGGACAAGTGCAGGGTGCTGCACTTGGGTAGTAGGAACCAGCAGCACACTTATAAGATGGGGAGCTCCCTACTTGAGAGCACGGAGGCGGAAAGGGATCTTGGTGTCATTATTGACTCCAAGATGAACATGGGCCGACAATGCGAGGTCATGGTTGGCAGGGCTAACCGGACCTTGTCGTGCATCCACAGGTGCATCTCGAGTAGAGCCAGGGAGGTGATCCTCCCCCTCTATGCGACGCTGGTCAGGCCGCAGCTGGAGTATTGTGTCCAGTTCTGTGCGCCCCATTTCAGGAGGGATGTGGACAACATGGAGAGGGTCCAGAGGAGGGCCACCCGCATGATCCGGGGACAACAGGGCAGACCCTACAGTGAGAGACTGCGGGACTTGAACCTATTCAGCCTCCACAAGAGAAGGCTGAGGGGGGACCTGGTGACCGTCTATAAACTCACTAGGGGGAACCAGAAGGGTTTGGGGGAGACGCTGTTTCCCCTAGCCCCCGCTGGCATAACAAGGAGTAATGGGCACAAGTTGATGGAGAGGAGGTACAGATTGGACATCCGAAAAAACTACTTCACAGTTAGGGCGGCTAGGAGCTGGAACCAACTTCCAAGGGAGGTGGTGCTGGCCCCTACCCTGGGGATCTTTAAGAAGAGGCTGGATACTTACCTGGCTGGACTCATTTGAGTCCCGTTTTTGTTTTTAGGGTGAGTGGTTTTGTTTGTGTTTTTGGGTTGTTCTCCCGCCCTGGCGGGGGGTCGGGCTAGAAGATCTATTAGGTCCCTTCCGACCCTGAAACTATGAAACTATGAAAGACAGCTGCATACACCACCAGGTTTTCAAACAGTACTGGGAAAATTCAGCCACTTGGTTTAAATACCAACCAAAGAGCTGGGTTCTTTCAGATACCCAGTCCTAGTTATGGGTGTTGAGTACTTTAGTTGATCCTGTATTCATTGTTGAAAACCAAGCCAATCCTAGCTGGGTTTGGTATTGGTATTGATAGGCTCCTCTATGCAATTCTTCAATGAACTTTTCAAATCTGAACTTTTTAGCTATATAGGATTTAAAAATAGTTCATTAAAAAAATCTTATCACCGTTATTGGTGAACATAATTAACAGATTTTCCAGATCTGATTCCACCAAGTTCAAAATGATCTGTTGGGACCTCTAAAGTTAAGCAGGAGTTCTAATGAAAGTTTTTCAACTAAGAAATATTTTTCCAGAACTACTCAACATTTAAGAGGTATTTGACTATAGATTCATAACTGAACTTAAACTAAAAGCTTCAGAGATATTGCCTGAAGTGACATTGATTAGCTTTGTATCTGTTACTAAATAAAAGTGACATTAGGATGTGGTAGAAGCTCAACTCTCATTGATCCCCTGCAAACAGAGCAGAAAGCAATGCACTCTCTCAATGCAAGAAGGTGGGGTTCCCCTCACAAACCTCAGTTTTGAGGGCTTGACAAGTGTGTGTGTGGTATGTCTTGCACTGAGATATCCCTATCAGAAGAACTGGGTAAAGCTAAAAATATTGTCCAAGTAGTTGTTTCATTTAAGGCAGGGGTGGCAAAAATATGGCCTATGGACTGGATCTGGCCTGCCAACTGATTGAATCTGGCCTGTGGGGGGTGCCAGCCAATTGTCTGTATCTGGTCTGTGGCTGGCCCCCCAAGGTGCTTCACATGGAGCCAGGCCCTGCTGGCTCCCACCCAGGGCACCCTATGCCATTCTCCCACCTATGCCTGATGACACCCTGGTCCCAGCCAGCATACACAGCCTTCTGGAGGGGCTGCTCCTGGTGTGGCTGCAGCTGATCAGGCATTGCTCAGCTCCCACCACCTCCAGAGGCTCCTCCTCCTCCTGCCCCTTCTGCACCACTACCGGCAGCAGATAGCACATGAAAGTGGCAGCAGCCATGGGAATATGTGCCAGGCACCATACCCAGCTAGGTGTGGGGGAAAGCTGCAGCTCCTGTCCCAGCACATGGGGCTCTAGCTCCAGCTCCATCTCCCTGCTGCCTTCCACCCAACACAATGAGCACCCAGTTCTGAAAGCAGGGGCATGCTGGGAGCAGATCACAGCTCTGCCCCAGGCTCCAGGCCCCAGCCCTATGCTGTCACTTCCTTGAGATCCCAGCCCCAGCACTGGCCCTGCCCACCCATCCTACTCCTGGATACTGTTCCTTGCCTGTCCACAGCCCCATCCCATCTGCCCAAACCAGTATCCATGGAGACCCCAGGATTGCTGGTCAGTGACAATGTGGGGTTGGGGCCAAGGCAGAGCTACTTAAGGAGTTTTAGTGAGCTGTTGTGGAGTGGGAGAAGAAGGGGAGGTGGGATGCAGAACCAGCTCAGCATGGCAGGAGGGCAGGGATGGTGCTGATCTAGCCCACAACAGCTTACCAAAACTCCTTAAGTGGTCCTCAAGCCCAAATAATTGCCCACCCTTGCTGTAGTATCTAGCATATATGGACTCTGCCTTATGTTTCTGGGTAACTTTGCCTCCCAGGTGGTCTAGTGAAATGTCCCAGAGGTTGACTCAGAACACAGCTATAATGTGCTGAACTGCAATGCCCAGTAGTCCCATAGTCACAACCTTAAATACACTTTATTTAAACAAATTAATAATGTTTTGCAGGCCCTCCAAGCAGACCTCCTTTTATTTTACTTGGACTGAAGCCCAGACATCTAAGTCTTCCAGAGTTTTATGCCAGCTTTCTTCCTAACAAAAATACCAAGGCTATGATTTTTAAGGTGTGTAAAAAGACGGAGCACCTGGTTCCGGGCTCCACGCAGACGGAGCCCCTGGCTCTCGGCTGCGGG
>NW_005842684.1:504340-504672 GCF_000455745.1 Alligator sinensis | reverse complement strand
ACGCCAAAGGAGGACTTTGGGACCTCCTGCTGTGTCCAGCCAGGTGCATGGACCAAGGTGGTCAAGGGCCCTAAGGCCCGCCGCACCAAGACCCCTCCCCCACCAGAACTGAGCAACAGGTACACACCTCTTGCTGCCCCAGCAGAGCCTGCTGAGTTGCCGGCCCCCACAGGCAACATGGGCCCAACTGCAGCTACCGCCCCTGCTCTCCCCAAGACAAAACGTAAGGTGTTTGTTGTGGGAGACTCCCTCCTGAGGGGACTGAGGGGCCAATCTGCCACCCCGACCCCTTAGCCTGGCAAGTCTGCTGCTTCCCAGGGGCCCGCATCCGG
>NW_005842684.1:488971-502041 GCF_000455745.1 Alligator sinensis | reverse complement strand
GGCCCTGACAATCTTCACCCCAGGGTACTCAAGGAGCTGGCGAGCATCATAGCCCAGCTATGTTGGCTAGCACTATGGAAGAAAGAGACTTGGGGGTCATCGTTGAGCACAAGATGAACATGAGCCTGCAATGCGATGCGGCGGCTAGTAAAGCGACCAAAACGCTGGCTTGCATCCATAGATGCTTCTCAAGCAAATCCCGGGACGTCATTCTCCCCCTGTACTCGGCCTTAATGAGGCCGCAGCTGGAGTACTGTGTCCAGTTTTGGGCTCCACAATTCAAAAAGGATGTGGAGAAGCTTGAGAGAGTCCAGAGAAGAGCCACGCGCATGATCAGAGGTCAGGGAAGCAGACCCTACGATGACAGGCTGAGAGCCCTGGGGCTCTTTAGCCTGAAAAAGCGCAGGCTCAGGGGTGATCTGATGGCCACCTACAAGTTTATCAGGGGTGACCACCAGCATCTGGGGGAACGTTTGTTCACCAGAGCGCCCCAAGGGATGACGAGGTCGAACGGTCACAAACTACTTCAAGATCGTTTCAGGCTGGACATAAGGAAGAATTTCTTTACTGTCCGAGTCCCCAAGGTCTGGAACAGCCTGCCACCGGAGGTGGTTCAAGCGCCTACATTGAACACCTTCAAGATGAAACTGGATGCTTATCTTGCTGGGATCCTATGACCCCAGCTGACTTCCTGCCCTTTGGGCAGGGGGCTGGACTCGATGATCTTCCGAGGTCCCTTCCAGCCTTAATGTCTATGAAATCTATGAAATCTATAAAGAAGTGAGGCAGTCACTCCCATAAGAAATCTAACCCCAAATTTTGGTTATTTGTGAATTCACCAGCAACCTGGGTTTCCAAAGTTATCCCCTATGCTCTGAAATATTTTATGAGGCTCCAGTCATTACAATGGAATTTGTGCTATTCAGAAATAAACAGCATTTGAGGACAATATGTTATTCTTTTGAAACTTTGAACAACTGGAAGTGTCCCATTGACACCAATGTAATCTATGTGTGATATCAAGAGGATAATAGACACCTGGCATGAGAAACGAAGCTGTCAGACATACAAGATTCATTGTCCTATCCCCAAAAGTATTTCTTACAAGATTCCTTTGTATGTTATCTGATGCTATTAACTTCTGCAAATCCTAAAGCTTTCCACTATGGCAAAGCTCTCCTTGACTTCACTGGGAGTAGGGCAGGGGGCCTCACTTAAAATGAACAATCAGAAACAAATTTGCAAATGCATGTATTTATGCTGAGTTCTTCTGAAAGGACTCTGCATGGAATGTGCTAAGCAAAGTATAATGAAGTGCCTAGCTTAGTCCCCAGGTACTATATGAGAGGAATTATTTAGTGTGATACACAGGAGTATGGCTAAGATTGAAAAGATGAAATACAAAAGGAAAAATGGAGACTGAAGAACAGTTTCCTTAGGGTAGTTATGGAATAACCATTGCTTGGGACATGACTAGAAAATGTGTTAGAAGAAATCTTGGACTGGATAAGATACTAAATGGATGATACAATTACCAGCTGTTGAATCCAAATAAGCCTTTATCTCCCTCCTTACTCTAAGCATGTGAATGTCTGAATACCTTCTACATAAAAACAGTACTTATATCATTTTCAACAGTTTTGATTACGGTAATTTCATGTAGCTCCATTGACCTAACCAAAAATACTTGTGATATAGAGTTGAGCAAGAGAAATCATATCTATCTATCTATCCATCTATCCATCTATCCTGGTCATAGAATTAAGAAGCATTTATATGAACTATTTTAAAACTATTTCTGTATGTCAGAGTTCATTTTCCATCTTCTATTAAACTTTTGGCAATAGTAGTTAATTAACTTGAATCAAAACATTTATTGAATTTTCTTTAAAATGTATGTTACACATTTCAGATTTCCAAAAACAAGTTTTCAGTAGGCAAAATGTTTAATAAAAATATTTTCATGCCAAGAAAATGTTTCTATTAAAATATTGATAATATTGATGTGTATTAAAAAAAAAAGGTGTAAATATTTTTTTTCCTTAAAAGGAAGTTTCTTTGCAGGAAAAAATCTTTGGGTTTAAGCATTTGTATCTTTTTCATATAATTATCCTTCTTGAAATACAATATGAACTGTTTTTTGGATTACTTATTACATTGGCAAGTCATATTTTTTGAGATAGCCATTGTGGGAGAGGGTCATTTTAAAAATCTACTTCCTCGCCCCCCCTCCACCAAACCAGAAAATATATCTATCATCCCAACGTGCAGGAAGACTAGCAAGTATGGCAGAAGGCCAGCTTGGATTAGCAGGGAACTTTTCAATGAGCTAAAACACAAAAGGAAGCTTACAAAGAGTGGAAGCTTAGACAAACTACTAGGGAGGAGTAAGATAAGAGTATTGCTTGGGCATGCAGGAATAAAATCAGGAAGGTCAAAGCACAATCAGAGTTGCAGCTAGCAAGGGATGCAAAAGTAACATGAAGAGTTTCTACAAGTATGTCAGAAACAGGAGGTCCCTTACTGAATGGGGGAGGAAACCCAGTGACAAATGTTTCAGGAAACATTGAATTACTCAATGTCTTTCTTTACCTCAGTCTTCACAGGCAAGGTCAGCTCCCAGACTATGCACCGGGCAGGAAAGTTTTGGGAGGAGGTTATTAGTCAACAGCAGCAAAATAACAAGTTAGAGACTATTTAGAAAAGCTGGATGTGTACAAGTCCATGGACTCAGACATGATGCAACAAAGGATGCTGAGGGAGTTGGCCAATGTGATTGCAAAGCCACTGGCCATTATCTTTGAAGACTCATGGCAATTGGGAGAGGTCCCAGACAATTGGAAAAGGGCAAGTATAGTGCCCATCTTTAAGAAAGGGAAGAAGGAGGATTTGGGGAACTATGGACCAGTTAGCCTCAACTCAGTCCCTGGAAAAATCATAGAGCAGATCCTCAAGGAATCAATTTCTAAGCACTTATTAGAGCAGAAGAAGGTGATTAGGGACAGTCAGCATGGATTCACCAAGGGTAAGGCAGGCCTCACCAACCTGATTGCCTTCTATGATGAGATGACTGGCTCTGTGGATGTGGGAAGACCAGTGGATGTGGTATACCTTGATTTTAGCAAGGCTTTTGTTACGGTCTCCCACAACGTTCTTGCAGGCAAGCTAAGGCAGTACAGGTTTACAGTAGACAATAGGCTGAATATGAACCAACAGTGTGCCCTTGTTGCGAAGGAGGCTAACAGCATGATGTTGGGCTACATTAGTATGAGTGTTGCCAGTGGATCAAGGAATGTGATTATTCCCTTCCATTCAGCACTGGTGAGGCCGCATCTGGAGTGCTGTGTCCAATTTTGGGGGCCCTCCATTACAGAAAGGATGTGGACAAGTTGGAGAGTCAAGCAAAGGTCAATAAAAATGGTAAGGGGGCTGGGGCACATCACTTATGAGGAGAGGCTGAGGGAACTGGACTCATTTAGCCTGAAGAAAAGAAGAATGAGAGGAGATATACAGCCTTCAATGAATGAGAGGAAGAATGAGAGGAGAATAACAAAAGAATGAGAGGAGAATAACAGGCTTCAACTGCCTGAAGGGTATTTCCAAAGAGGATGGAGCGAGATTATTCTAATTGGTGATAACAGATAAAGGGACAATGGTTGCAAGTTGCAGCAAAGGAAGTTAGGTTAGATATTAGGCAAAACTTTCTCACTAGGGGAATAGTAAAGCACTGGAATAGACTACCTAGATAGGGTGTGGACTTTCCATCTTTGGAGGCTTTTAAGACCCAAGGAGACAAAGCTTGGCTGGGATGCTATAAATAATCCTGCTTTGAGCAGGGGGTTACAATAAATGACCTCCTGAGGTCTCCTCCAACCTAATTTTCTATGATTCTATGGCTGCCTCTACACATGTGCCAGACTGCACAGCTGTTTACTGAGCAGTCATTTAGTACATAAGCCTAAGTACTAAATGACTAAGTACTAAATTACATTAGCCAAGTACTAAATGACTACACAGAAACCAGTTACTGCACAGTACCATCACCACACAGATTTTTCCTGATGCTGCTGTGCAGTAGCTCATTGCTACTGTGCCATAGCATCTCATGTAGACACACCCTATGATTCTATATGTAGTGCAAAGTAATCTACTTCTGTACTCTTCTGTTTCATTGGCAATGTCCACACAAACAGGGGCAAGTGTTTGCAGCAGCACAAATAGCAATGACACACATTTGTGCCACTACTTTGTGCCACAGTATACACCCATGCCTGTGTGTTTTGCTGCAAGACACAGTGTTCTGCTGCTCCATGTGCTGAAATGGGGGATGGCTTGGGTACAGGGTGCCTTAGTGTGAAGCTAGCCAGAAGGAATCCCTTGTGCTGAAGCACCCTGTGCACCAGTCAGCCAGTCAAGGGGTGACACGCGGAGATGGGAGAGCAGGCAGTCTAGGGTTGCCTCTTCCCCCATCTTCGCACACTGCAGAACCCCCATGCTGAGGCATCCTGTGCTCCAGGCAGCTGCTTCCCAGCTGGCTGGGGCACAGTGTGCCTTGAGATGCTGGAGCAGGCAGCACTGGGCTATCTGCTCCCCTGTGTCAAGGCACACTGTGCCCCAGCAAGATGCTTTGCAGCTGGGGCAACTAAAAACTCTGATTTTGGCAATGGATAAGATAAGGGGAAGTGATCAATATCTCCTGCAGTTCCAGAGCTGCACTGAAACAGTGGGAATTAACATTTTTGCTGCATGTTCTATAGCAGCCACAGCAAGAGACCCCACAGGCCATATCTAACCTGCAGAGTGGGTAGTCCAGCTTGCAAGAAGCCCTGCAAGTCAAAGTACCCACCTCCACCTGCCAGCTCAAACCCAGAGGCTCTACATCCCTGTTCTGAACCAAGGTATGTATTCTGATGGTTTTGCACTTTGACTCCATTGGGGAATATCATCCTTAGTGTACTTTCATCAGTTTCAGTGGAGTTGAACCAAAGATTTCAAGGTCTAATGCTCACAAACTACTGGAAGACTGTTTTAGACTGGGCATAAGGAAAAACTTTTTTCCACCCGAGTCTCCTGAGTGTG
Source organism: Alligator sinensis (assembly GCF_000455745.1). Lineage (NCBI taxonomy): Eukaryota > Metazoa > Chordata > Crocodylia > Alligatoridae > Alligator > Alligator sinensis. Next base: position 496,962 of record NW_005842684.1, on the reverse strand, counting down.
GAACAGACTCCCCCCAGAAATGGTGGAAACACCTACTTTGGATACCTTTAAGAAACACTTGGATGCTTATTTTGCTGTTGTGATCTGACCCCAACTGACTTCCTGCCCCTTGGACAGGGTGCTGGACCCAATGATCTTGCGAGGTCCCTTCTGTTGACACTGGATTTGAACCAACCCCTATACCTTTGTTCCAGGTGAGCACAGCCCTCAGTCTGACCACAACACCTGCCAGTTGATAATAAATGAGTTTATTGATACAGAGTGATAACAAAAAAGCAACAATACAAACAATCAAGAAGTTCTCTCTCTACCAATCCTAGGGCTGTCATCAGAGTCAAAATACATCTAGTCAGGATGCAGGCTCCACTCTGAGGCTCTCTCTCCTAGGTGTCAGCAGTCTGGAGGTGGGATGTCGAGGCCCACAACCCCCTCCAGTGGGGTACATGAGACAGGCTGCTAGTGTGTGCCCTCTGTCCATGGCAGCCACAGGGACCCTTCCTGGGGAATGGGAACGGGGACGGGGATGCTTCTCAAGGAAGAGAAGGAGGGGCAGAGAGGGACAGGACAAAGGGAAGGACCCTTTGTTAATCTCAAGCCTCTGCTTTTATATTCTTCTTCCCCCTTGATGACTCCTGATGACTCTTCATCCATGGGTATCTCTGGTTGGCTGTTTCTCTGTGGTCACACATCCATGTAGCCTTCTGGGCCTTCTCCTAATTTTGTCTGTTCCCCCAAAACTGGGACTTAGCCCCCGCACTGTTCTCTGAGGCCTTGTTGCTGGTGTCACTTATCTTGTGCTATGGGACAGTATGGTACATACTTCTTCAGTTCCCAGGCTGTGTGTCCTTGTTGTGTTAGACAACCTGTCTGCTTTGAAGTCTGTGATCTCGTGCTGTGGCATGCCGCCCTCAATTCTCAGGCTGCGTCCATCCATTGACCTTGTTGTGCTAGACAGCCCATCTGCTTTCAGGGCCATGAGACACTGTGTTTGTGTCTCCCAAGCTCTTTAAAAATCGATTTAACCCCTGCTGCCCATCTTGACCCCTTATAATGTATATATCTATACCTATAAGCCAATTCCCAAAAAACAGGCCTTTAAATGCCATTTTTAAGCCAACACCTTCCAGCCCTAATGTCTATGAAATCTATTAAATCTATTGGTTTGGCCCCTGGGTTTAGTCTTAGGAAACTAAGCTTTGTGATAAAAGACTTAAATTTCAGCATTTAAAATGCTTTGCAACTTTGAGGACTTATTGCAAGACTGGCTTAGTTAAGCATTTCTAACAGAAGTTCTGAAGAGTAGAACAAGCATTTCTGCCTTTTTGTCTGGATCAAAAAGTAAAAATGCTGAATAGTTTTATGCCCATGTGGAATCGATTGTTACTTCCATACTACTGAAATTCATCTCTATATGAAAGAAGCACCTTCGTATAGCAATGTGCATCTTTCCCTGAATAATAACTGTACACCATTCTATCTCCTTGTGTAATGTCAAACTCCAATCAGCCACTCAGGGCCCACTTGGAACAAAATGTTCCACAATGGGAGCATCTACACTAGACATTTACTGTGCAGTTGACTAATTAGCCCCACAGTAAAACATCACCATCTATACATGCAACCATATTAGGTCTCAGTAGACTAATAAATATCACCACAGGATAGTCTGGCTAAACACAAGTACTACCCTGCAGTGACTTTGTTATATGCACCATAGCACACATGTTGATGATGATGGAGATGGCTGGGGCATGAGGGTCCTTCAGTGTGGGGCTATCCAGCAATCAGCTCCCGTGCTAAAACAACTTAGTGCCCCAGCCAGCCCTCTCTACAGCATGTGGAGCCCAGCTGGAGCAGCCCTGGGCTGGCCCAGGAGTTCAGCCTGCCAGGCCAGGGCTGCTTCAAATGGGTTCTATGTGCTGTGCACAAATAAACTCTGGTGCAATATGCTCCAGTGTTTTTTGCTCCTGGGCACATGTTGAAATGGTATTCCTGGGAGCAAAAACTCTAAAGCAGTAAGCTCCAGAATTTATTCATGAACATTAATTGAATATGTAGATACAGCCACACATTTGCAAACACACACACAAGGTGAAGCAGTCACTGAAGAAAAGCACTAGTCAAACCCTTGGTGTACCAGGGCACTAGAGCACGCCTGCTCCTTTAAGAAAGCAAGCAGCCAAGGAGACTGCTTGCAAGTGTTAAAGGGGGCAAATGAGAGACTCACCTGACTGAAAGAGGGTTCGGGTTTGAGTTATATGAGCATTTTTACACATACATTTGTCTGCTCCAACATGTCGGAAATTCAGCACGTTGGAGCAGACTTGATTAATCAAGCCTGCTCCACATGCACGCTGATGAGTCCGGTGCTGCATTGCATACATTTGTATAAATGGCAAAATGCTCATCAACACTAAAAAAAAGGTGGCGGTGCACTTTTGAATTAAAACACCTTCAATGTGTTTAGTTCAAGAGTGCGCTGCCACCATTTTCTCAGTGCTGACGCACATTTTGCCATTTATATAAATGCATGTGCTGCAGCACCAGGAGGTTTTAAAAATGCGCAGCCCTGTAGCACAAGCATGTGTACAAATGCCCTTTAAGCCTAGAGTCTGCACCAGTCAGGGGTCTTGCTCTGGCAGCTATGAAGGAAGGAGTTCCTGACAGCAGAGCATCAGGACTCCTGAACTGACTGTGGAGCTGAATGAGAAACTCTGCAGAATGGGAGATGAGGGAAAGTACCTAGGGCAGGAAGGAGCTCCTATCTATTAGGCAGATGGCCTTGGTTTTAGGTTAATCCCAGAGAAGGTTTGGGTGCCTTCTAGAGGATATAGATGCTTTGATTTAGTTTAGGGCCCTTGAGCCTTAATCTAGGGTTTAGCCTTGAAACGTGCTGCAGCAGGCTCAAGGCCCATTTTAGAGAGGGGCCTGAACCAGACTAGGGGGTCCCCACGCCTAGAGAGGGGGCTGAGAGCTGGACAGAGGGGTCCATGGGCCCAGAGAGGGTCTGCTTATGGGACCAGAAATCTGAGAGTTCAGGGAGAAGCTAAGTAAGAGACCAGGAGGCCTGAGAGTCCAGGCAGGGACTGAGAGGGAGAAATGAGAACATCAAGGATTTATGACACCCATGAGGCTTAGGGCATGGTTTTGGGGACGAATAGAGCCATACAGCTACAGGTGCCCTACAGGATATACACAGGGCAGGAAGGACTATTTGGACTCATGGGCTGAGTTGGGACCAATAGGGTGCAGGAAGGACCTGGTGTGGGATTTGACAAGATTGGGGCTCACTGTAAGGCCCATGGGAAGCCTTAACCAAATATCAATAAGAATAAGATATGATGCGTAAGTAATTGAGGGAAGGTGACATTAGAGTGAGAGTTGGGCAGGAGCCTCATGGCAACCAGGGGCATCATGGCCACCTCTGTGGCCATGAGCCTGCTACACCTAGTCACTAAAAATATCCCAGATATTCAAATATTTGCCACACAACTTGTAGCAAAACTGTTTATCACAGAGTCTTCACCACAGCTTCTCTTACAGGTTCCCAAGCTTCTCCTCTATACATCCCTGTTCATTATTATGGAAGACTGGCAGCTTTGATATGGTTAAAGCAGAGAACCCTTTTCTGTTTAAGGAATGACTCAATGTGTTATAAAATCTATATGCTTACTCAGACCATATTCAAATGTAGTATTCCAGGGAACAGAAAGAAGGAAGGGTAAGAACAAGAGTTCCAAATATGGGATCATTTGAGCAGTAGGCTCTCAGGACATAGCTCCCTGAAAGAAATGCCTTTTCTTAGGTTAACAGATTCTATCAATATTTATTTGCACAGACTGGGTAAAGACTCATGACTCCAAGGCACACCCTATCATTTGTTTTAAAGAAGTTTGAGTTCTGCTGGACTCAGCCTCTACACCGGCACAAGATACCCCTAGACATTTTTCATTCTGCATTAAGGAAGCTGTTTTGCCACTGAATGGATACAAGACCATATTTTCAATAGGGGTCTGCTCCCAAGTTGGCCCCTTCTGCTCGTACATTGCTTCCTGTACTGTTTGCCTATTTTGTCTACTTAGATTGCAAGGTTTTGGGGGACAGAGCTCATCACTCATAGATTCATAGATTGTTAGGGGCTGGAAAGGACCTTGCAGATAATCAGGTCCAGCCTCCCTGCTTTAGGCAGGAAGACAACTCCTGTCCAGTCTCCTCTTGAAAACCTCCAGGGTAGGTGACTGCACCACTTCTGGAGGGAGTTTTTTCCACAGTCTGGACACCCTGACTGTGAAGAAGGTTTTTCTGGTATTAAGCCTGAAGTGGCCTTCCAGGAGTTTATATCCATTGGTCCTGATCTTCCCCAGGGGTGCCCTAGTGAACAGTTGTTCACCGAGCTCCTGATGCACTCCTCTGATATAGCAGTAAACTGATATCAAGTCCCCTCTCAACCTCTCTTTTTTAGGCTAACGAGGCCCAGGTTCCTCAGCCTTTCCTCATATGGCTGCCTTGCAAGTCCCTGATCATATGGGTGGCTCTTTTCTGGTCCCCCTCAAGTTTTTTCCACGTCTTTATTGAAGTGTGGTGCCCAGAACTGGACACGGTACTCAAACAGCGGTCTCATCAGTGCTGAGTACAACAGGAGTATCACTTCCTTAGTTTTACATGAGATGCATCAGTTGATGCATGCCAGCGTGTTGTTTGCCCTGCTGGCCACCACATCGCACTGACAGCTCATGTTCATGCGATGGTTAATCATTACTCCTAGGTCCCTTTTGGCCGTGGTGCAAATCAAACTGTCACCTCTGAGCTTGAATGTATGTTGAGAGTTATTTGCCCCCAGATGGAGCACCATACACTTGGAAGTGTTAAACTTCATCTGGTTCTGGTCTGCCCAACTCTCTAGCCTGTCTAGGTCCACCTGTATCTGCAACCTATCTTCTGGTGCGGCTGCAGTGCCCCATAACTTGGTGTCACCCACGAACTTGGCCAGCAAGCATTTCACTCCTCCATTCAAATCATTGATAAAGAGGTTAAAAAGCACCGGTCCAATCACGGACCCCTTTGCACCAGGACGACACAGATCCATTCATGAAAACTCTCTGGGTCCTACCCTGTAGCCAGCTTCCCACCCACTGAACTGTCGCACAGCTGAGCCCACAATCTTTAGTTTTCCCACAAGGATATAATGGGGTACTAGATCAAAAGTCTTTTGCAAGTCTAGATATATAACGTCAACCTTGTCTCCCATGTCCAGGTGGCAAGAGACCTGGGTCATAGAAGGAGATGAGATTGCTAAGACAAGACCAACCCGCAACAAAGCCATGATAGCTGTCATTCAGAATCTTACCTTCCACGAGCGTATTGCACATAGATTCTTCAATGAGCTTTTCCAGGATTTTCCCTGGGATAGAGGTTAGGCTGATAGGCCTATAGCTTGGAACGCTGCCTAACACAATAAATACTGTAGTATCTGGGCACATCTACATGTGCTATTAATGTGGTTTAAGCTTACTGCATAGTAAAATAAGGCACAGTAAGCTTTTCCCAGGAATGCATCTATATGTGCACCTGTGGGGCGCAAATTTGCTCCTGATGAGAGCAGTTCAGTGCAGGGCTGCTCCTGTCCTGTTCTACCCTCCTATAGCAGCCAGGGGGAGCTCCAGGTTCCTCCAGGTGCCTGGGGGCCCTGGGGTCAGGGGCCCTGGGGTCAGGCTTGGGCTCAAGAGAGTTGGGGGAGCTTTCCTGTGTCTATGGCTCCATGTCCTGATCAGCAGGATCAAGAACTGGAAAACAGTCCCTTTCCCTGTGCACCTGCCTGCCTCCCAGCCCCATGCCCTAATCCACAGCCCTGCAGCCACCCAGGAGAGGGAAGAGTTCCCCCGCATCCTGCTGCCTGGGCAATTTCCTCCCAGCCAGATGTCTATACATGTGCTACTGCACAGTAGCTACTAGGCCCATCTACATGTGTCACTATGGTGACACTGTTACTGTGCCGTGATTTAGTACTTCCAAAAGGAAGTATGGGCTTTCTTTTGGACATTGTTACTGCACCTTTTGGACATTATTACTGCACTGTGATTTAGTACTAAAGGTTATACTAAATCACGGTGCAGAAACAACTCATACTGTGCTGTACGTGCAGCACACTATTATTTTTAGCAGCTACTTCACTATAGCAGTACACTATCTGGGGGGGAGTGCATCGCTACAGTGATGTAGCTGTTGATCATGTGTAGAAACCCATGGATGCTATGTTGCTGTAGCATGTTGCTAAGGTGATGTAGCATCATGTATAGATGTGGCCACTGTGCAGTAAATCTTCTACCTGTATCTGCAGACACTAACCAGCCATGCAGAAGACTAACTTTCTGCACAGGAAACTCTGTGCATGTGTAAATGGTGACATTTTACTGTACAGTAGATTAGTCTACTGCACAGTAAAGCATCTCATGTAGACCCTCTGTAGCCTTATCCCTCTTAGCACTATAGTTTTTATCACTTTGATAAAAATACAGCCCCAACTGCCAGAATTAATTACTCCAATCATCCACAAAGGACCTATATTCAAGTGACTGACATATGAGGTTCACACAAAATTAAATCTCACAGAGAACAGGATGTAAGGACAATTTAAGCAGTAGATGATTATGGGAACCAGGGGTAACAAACATGCTGTACAGAAAATGTCACAAATCACCCTGACTAGTATGAGGCAGAAACTCCTCATTCAACTATGCACGCTATGTACTTTATATTCTTTCTAAATGATGTTCCATATCTGTAGTTTGGCTTTGATTACTCATCCATGTTAAATTATATTTAATTAATTGTTAACCAAGGTTTTTTTTACTCAGGAGAAAGGTGGGGAAAGAGCAGAACATGATTTCAGGAAAAGAAATGAAAGCTTATGGAAGACATTTCCTTGCAAAGAAGTAAAGAAAACTTTAATCCAAATGGACATTCCTTGGGGATAACTATTTTTAGAATTCAATTAACCGATCACCATCTCAAATTCAAATATTAATTGATTTTAGATATCTTTTCTTGGGAATGGATATTAGTTTTCTCTGTACCAGACTTATAGCCCAGGTGTATTTTTGATACTTTTGTGTTAATCCCCATCAGGTGAGCACGTGAATCCCCAGTTTACAAAATACTAGTATTTTCCTCCCCTACTGATTCCCATCCATCTCATGGTGGCCAAAGCTCATGGATTCTGAAAGCCAACTTCCTGCATTCAAATCTTTAAATTTATAACGTTTCTATCTTGAACTTGGAATCAATCACTACAAGCACACATTTAGAGTATGGTATCTTTGGCAAACACAGATCAAATAATCAGAAATTGTATATACAGGGATAGATAGTAGGGCTTTGTGAAGCTTCAGGTGCTGATTCAATTCAAAGAAGATTCAGGCCAATTTGGTTGCTAAATCTCCGAATCCATATTGAATCGGGGGACCAATTAAAAGGTCTGAATTAAATTGAAGCTCTCCGAATCGATTCAGAGAAGATTCAGAGATCTTCTGTGATTCAGGCAGTCCCCACCCGCTGCAGCAGGGAGCTGGACCCAGACTCAGTGCTGGTAAGTAGGTGGTGGGGGAGGGAGGCTGGACGAGGCGGGATGGGAGCATGGGAGGAACCCTGCCAGGCCCCATCCCTTGCCTGCTCCCCCAGCCCCCCCATGCTGCCCTGCCTGCCCCAGCTCTGGCCCTTTAAGAAAAAAAAAATAGACTCACCAGCTGCAGCAGCCTTGGGGTTTCATGGGGGGCTCATGCACAGCCCCCCATGTAGCACGGGGTAGTGGGGAGTAGTGGGGATCGCCCCCCCCGTGCAGCAGCTGGTGAGTTGGGGCTTTTTTCATTTTTTGTTTTTTTAAGAGCCAAAGCTAGGGCAGGCTGTGCAGCCATGGTGGGGCTGGCAGAGTGGGTGGGGTCTGGGGGGTCCTGGCAGAGCCCCCCCCTGTGGTGTGGGGCAGTGGGGGGCAGGAG
>NW_005842684.1:450385-488902 GCF_000455745.1 Alligator sinensis | reverse complement strand
CAGCTGGGGCGGGGGGGGGCAGCCAATGAGAGTGGGTGGGGGATGGGGCCTGTATGATTCGGAGATTCAGCTGATTTGGCAGCAGCTGAATCTCCAAATCAGATTCAGCCAAATTGATTCAGGGCAGTGATTTGAATCACCGAATTGAATCACTGTCCAAATCCAAAGTGAATACTAACCACTTTGCATAGGCCTAATGGATATAACCCAGTCTTCCTAATCTTCAAAGTCACTAGAAAGATGTTTTAATGTATTCTGTTGATAATACAAGTTATATAGGCCCCAATTGAGAGGATCATTCCCTAAGCAGCAGAACACTTAAAACAATGAACTTTAAGCACATGCTTGTACTTGAGCAAAAACTCATCTGCCTTCCTGATCTGAGTTCTCTGCCTCATATCTTATCTTCTTATCCAAGGGGGAGTGAAAGATCTCATTGACTTTTTCAAAAATCACTGGCAATAATTGTAAACTCAGCAACATGCATTCTGTTTCCCCATAAAATTCAGTCTAATTATATTCCATTTGCCATTGTGTCATTGGCCAAACTGATTTATGGCTTTTGTGTTATGTTATTAGGAAAGGCCCTATATCAAACTGTATTTAGTCCTGGTGTAAAACGTGAAGTGATTGTGACAGGTCAGATTCTCAGCTGATACAAATCAATATAACTCTCCTGACTTCAGTAGAACAATGCTGGTTTACACCAAACAAAGACTGACCCCCGTTCGTCTTGGGTACATGTGCAGGCAGAGATGCTTTGAAAATGTAATCTCCTTAGCCACTCTACTGATTCTATGATGATATCCTAAACTTAACCAGACTGGCATTTGGCAAAATCAGCATTACTCTCATGAAGTCAATGATGCTATAAGAATTTATATCAGCTGAGAACCTGGCTCATCCGGAAGACATAAAGGTATTGTTAGGCTAAATGTCCAAATCTGACAAGTGAGTTTGTGTCCTTCAGGTACAGTAGAGTGTTTATGTGACATTGAACACACCGTAAATCCAGCCAGGTTTTTGAAGGTAGAATTACAGACCCTGTGAATCCTTTCTGTTGATCTTCAAAGTGCATATCGACTCGAATAAGAGAAAGCCTAGAAATCAAAATGCTCGCTCTTGGGTTTTTCCCCAGTTGTAAATTAAGAAATGAACCTAAAACACTCCAAGATGCATAATCACTCTCTCTGTGTATTTTCCATCTCTCCCACCAAGCCCTCTAGGTTGCAGCCTTTTAAAAGCATGACAATTATCCAACTTAACGACAGGGTCTCCTCTCTTGCCTTAAGTTCTATTTTTGCCTTCCCTGCTTGCTACTAGCAATTACTGACAAAAGAAAAACTATTCAAATGATATTGCTGTCAAAACTGTAGCTAAAAATTGCCTTAGAACAATATAGCACCCTTTCAAATGAATACACTTTCCCACAGAAGTTCTACCAGCCTTGATGCCTAATATTGTTGGTTTATCAGCTTAACAATAAACCCATTAGGAAACATGGCATGAACACTTCTCTCTTTTTTATGTTTGAACATAAAGCTTAACATCTTATTTAGATTTTTGCAAGAGAGGAAAAAAGTGAAACAACTTAATTAGGGCTCAGTCATGGAAATGAGAATGCTGTACAAAGCTGCTGTTCGTCACTAAAACAGTATGTTTCCTTCCAGTAATAATTATTGTCTCAAATTTGAATGAATTGAATCCCTTTTCCTATGTTCATCATTTTATACAATTCATTCTTTTATATATGAAAGAAATTATTAATATCTTGCTTTTATTAACTGACCCACTAGATTAATTCCATTAAATGCTTCTAGCTATCAAATATAATAGCATACAGAGTCACCCCCTCACATGGGGCTCAACATGCAAAAATGTCAAAGGTTTTTTATGTTCTTTAAACATGATCCATAAGCTGCTTCAAACCATGGAAAAGTTGATTAAATGAACATGAGCTGACAATAATAACAGAGGGTGCATCTACACGTATATTTTAATGTGCATTAGCCTATTTTAATTTGCATTAAAGAGTCACACAAAAAGCATGCTCTTTAGTTACTGCAGATTAAAATAGGCTAATGTGCCTTTTTCAAGTATCTCACAATGGAGGTACTAAATGTAATGCACTATTACCTAAAGCATATTCATGAATGTGAAGATGTACCCAGTGAAGCCCACTTAAAGTAGCCTCATTTATGGGTCAGAGGATGGCTGGGCTTGTGGTTAGGACTGTGGACTAATAGTCAAAAGATCTAGATTTAAGTTCCAGTTCTTCCACAAACTCCTTGCATGTACTTGACATGACATTTAGGGCCAAATCCCTGCTGGCTTTTCTTATTCCTCCATTTAGGCTTCAGGGGTACATCTATACAAGGCGCTTTACTGTGCAGTAACATAGCTTACTGCACAGTAAGCGTGTGGATCTGCACATGCTTACTGCACAGTAAAAACCGCAATGCACAAGTAAATTTACTACCTGAAAATACAAGTAGCAAATTTACTCATGAATAGTTACTGTGCAGTAATGCTCATGTAGATGCAAAGCCATGTCACTAGGGGGCCAGCCTGAGGCTAACCCCAGGGCTCTGGGGCTGGGAGCCTTTCCTGCCCCAGGGCTGGCCTGGCTCTCTGGCCTTTAAAAGCCTGCAGGCACAGAGAACCATGAGGAACAAGCAGGTAGCCTGAGGCCACATCTGCATAGGCCACAGGCCTCCTGTGCCAGCCTGACTGCACCCCAGAGCCATGGCTTGCCCTTCAGGGCCACACATCTTCCAGGGCTGCATCATCCAAGCCTGCAGGGTACCGCAGGCTCCTGTTGGACCTGCTAGCACCCAGGCCCAGTTGCAGGCAGCTTCTGGCCACCAGGGCCAGCTCTACCTGCCCATCCCTAGCAGCCTGGCTGGAACCTGCAGGTGCTGTGGGGCACTGCCTCACTGCATGGCTTCCAGTCCCAAATAGTGCCCCTGTGCTGGACACTGCAGGCAGCTGCCCAGGCCCAGCAGCACAGAGACAGCTGTGCAGAGGCCTGAATAGCCGGCACAGAAGCCCAGTGATCTTATCCCAGACACCCCAGGCCACTTCCTGGGGCTTCAACAGGATGCAGAAGACAAGTGACCTTGTGGTGCTGTGGGGTGAGGCTGAGGTGCTCAGACAGTTTGTGCAGGATGAGTGCCCCAATGTCCTTGTGTATAAGGGGCTGTTAGGCCAGATGTGGGAGTGTGGGCAGTACTGGTCGGCATGGCAGTGACACATAAAGGTCAAGATTTTGTGGGCACAGTGGGTTTCCATCTTTGACCACAATTGTTGCATCCCAGGACCCAGGCCACAGCCATGCTGTGTACTGAGGCACGGGCAACCTGCCCAATCCCCCACTCTTGCCTGGCACCTGCAGTGATGTGCCCCTGGGAAAGGGCCCCTCAGGGTGGCAGCAGCCCATCCTACTGAGGTCCCTGCCTGCAGCCTCCACCAGCAGCTTTGTGTCTCCAGGCCAGGGTCTCCACAGCCTCAGCCCAGGCCACAAGTCACAGCTGGCCCTGCCACAGCCTGCCACCAGGAGTACCAGTTCCTCCACCCTGGAGGGGGTGCTGACTGAGCATCTACCTGCCATGTCCGGCTGTCTGACAAGTCTGCCAGAAGCTGCTTGCCATTGCCTCCACGCAGGACTGACCAGAGCCACAGGGCATGCCAGCCTGAGCCACATGGTAAGCCCCACACTGGGGGAACACAGAGCAGGACCTGCCTCCAGTGGGCTCAGGATTGTGTGTCAGCCCTGTTGGCCCTGGACACTGGCTGCCAGAGGGGGAGTCACCCTTTCCGAGGGACCACCATCCACCATCACCCCTGGCTGAGCCCCCTGCCTGCCAGGCTTGCACCCATGGAGGTTTGGTCAGAGACCAGGGTGCTGGTTGCCTGTCCATGGGCTCTGCCTCATAGGTGCCCCCACCCCACGGCCACCACCCCAGGAGGGCACCAACACAAACCATCACATTGTAAATAGTTTGCATGGGGAAGAGGGTGCTTTATTGTTGGTGACTGGTGGAAAGGCTCTGTTTGTTGGGGAGGGAGGGGGCAGGGGCTCTGTTTGTTGTGTGGGGAATAAAGTGTTTTTCTTCTGAAAAGAGTCTGCAGTGAGTGTGGTTCTGGGGGTGGGCAAGGGGTGTGGAGGGGTCCATAAGCAGCTATCCAGGTGGGTCACAGTGGGGAGTGCAGAAGGAGGTGGTCAGCCAGTGCCTCCTGCATCCGGTGGCCCTGGTTCCCACTGGTGGGTGTGCAGTTTGCCTAGGGCTGTGTTGGGGGGGGGGGGGGGGGGAGGGGGAAGTGCTGCCACTGCTACTACTGCAGCAGCTGGTTCTTCAACTGCCAGTCATCTTCATGAAACAGCTCTCCCCAAGCCTCACTGATTTTGTGCAGCATGCAAACTACAACAATGACCCAGGGGATGTTGCCCTCAGTGAACCCAAGGCAGGGAGTGAGGGCTCACCAACGTCCCTTGAGGTGCCCAAAGGCACACTCCACCAGGGTGTGGGTCTGGCCCAGGCACTGGTTAAAGTGGGCATGGCGAGGGTCCAGCTGTCCAGTGTAGAGCTGCAAGAGCCATGGGAGGAATGGGTAGATTGGGTCCCTGATGAAGAGGAGTGGGATCACCACAGCACCCAGCTGGAGGTCTGGTATAAAGCTCCCGCTCTGTACCAGAGTTGGCAGGGCAGAGTTCCTGAAGGAGTGGGCATCATGGGTACTGCCCACTCAGCTGGCACTCACATTAGTGAAGGCACCACAGCGGTCAATGACTGCCTGGAGTATCACAAACTGAAAGCCCCTCTGGCTATAGTAGGGGTGGTCACCATGGGCCAGGCATATAACAGAGATGTGGGTCCCATCCAGGGCCCTGGGGCACTTGGGGAATCCCAGGGCATGAAACCCCACAACCACCTCCAAGAGGACATGAACATGGAGCACCATGTGCCCCAGCATGCTGTGGAGAGTACCATACACCTCCAGGACAGCCTTTTCAGCGGTGGTCTTACCCATGCCAAAGAGATGGCAGAGACAGCAGAGGGTGGTGGGCATGAGCAGCTTGAGCAGGGCCAGCCGGGTGTCTGCGGGAAGGGGATGCCACAAGTTGGTGTCCTGCCAGTCCACGTGGAGGAGGAGCTGTTTCAGAAGGTCCAGGAAGGTGGTCAGGTCATCCTGAATGCCTCCAGCCACTGCTCATCATTCCAGATGGCCTGTACAACATGCTGCCACCAGTCCTGGCTGGCCAGGCAGACCCAGATGCAGTGGAGCTGGAGGCCCAGGAGTATGAAGGTAGCCCCAGTGGTGGCATCCAGGAGCCCATAGTTGTTGTCCCTGCCAGGGTCTGACCAGCAGGGTGGGGTCCAGGTGGCAGCTGTGTAGGGGCAGGGGCCCTTGGATAACATGATGCAGCTGGGCAGTCAATCGCTGCACACAGAAGAGGCAGTAGGGCCTAGATGGGCTTGGCCTAGCTGGCAACCAGTGCAGTGGACCAACAGGGCGAGCACAGTGGATAGCAGGATTCTGGTGTGCTGGGCATTGCTAGGGGCAGAAGCTGGAGCAACCATGGCGCAGGGAGCCAGAAGCAGCAATGACACATCTGCCACTTACTGCCTTAGCACTCTGCATGCTGCTTCTGGCCAGGGAAGTGTCTGGCCGGGGAGCAGAGAGCAGGGCTGCCTTTTCAAGCTGGGCTCCAGCTGTGGACAGCTGAAGCCACAGCCTAGAGCTCTCCTGGTAGCATCAGGGTCCCATTGCAGGGCCCCAAGAAGTGGGAGCAGCTTGCTGCCATTAGCAGCAAATCTGCTTCTGCTTCCCTGCACGTGTAGATGCCTGCCTAAGAGCATTTACTCACAAGTAGTTTATTTACCAGTAAATTGCTCCAGCATCAAATGCATGTATAGACACACCCAGTGGGGTTGTGTCTACATGAGCAGCCAACACCGCAGCTGTTACTGCATAGTCATTTAGTATTTGCTTAAGCAAGTGCTAAATGACTGCGTCGTATGCCAGTGTTACTGTGAAGTTCCGATGCCACACGGTTACATTTAGCAGCTGCTGCACAGTAACATCAGCATCACGGTTCATGCTCAGCATTTCTACATGTCCATAGCAATAAACTATAGCACAGTAGCTCATCACTACAAAAATGTAGCATCTCATGGAGACATACTCTGGGTGTATCTGTGGTGAGCCAATAGGGGGTGTTCCTGTACTGAGCCACCCACCTCACTGCGCCAACCACCTGCCAGGCTCTGAGTGCTTCCTTGGGTGTGCCTCACGTCTGGCAGAACCCCTTCCAGGAGCACATCCACAAGCATGGGGGTAACACTGTCACCACCCAAGGTCTGGATTGGTTCTAGATCCTGTGCCCCCTGGGTTACACAGGCCTTGTAGTCCTAGAGAGTACTCGACCCACTGCAAGAACTTGAGGTGCTTCCCTTAGTCTGAAGTACAAATAGTGGTTTCCCTTAGTCAGCCAGACAAAGGAGGCCCCAAGGCATAATCTAGACCTTTTCCCAATAAGTCTCCCACGCTAGGTACAGAGGAGAACTTTATTGATTACAAGGATTAGGTTCGGAATAGGGTACAGGGTAAAGCAATATCAAAGAATAACCCTTAGAGCAAACAGTGGCATGGTAGCCTCTGATCATGCATCTGAGTTACTGCAGGCTATATAGCTAGTTAGATTTCAAGTAGCTTACTCACAGGTATCATCCAGAGGCTGATAAAGTTTTCCTCTGGAGGCAGGCAATTCATAGTGGGTCCATGTGTTTCAAGAGAGAGAGAGAGAGCTGCCCAGGTTCATCTGCCCTGTGTCTTCATCATGGCTGCTGCCCTTCCTCCTGTGCGGTCTTTAACTTGTATAGATCTTATGACCTCATTTACCTGATCCAATGAAGGCCAGCAGTTGTTGGCTGCCATCCAACCAATTTGAAATGCATCACTGGATGTCGGGTAGACTGGCAGGGTCTCTAGCTCCCCTTCCAATCCTGATGTCATTGCTTAGATCAATGGGGAGTTTAAGCCCCCACCCAGGTGTGTGAAGCCAGTCATGTAAACAAAGGGAGCCGGGTCCCCACTTCTTATGGAATGTATTCAGCTCAGGTTACAATTCAGGGTTACCTGAAGCTGATGGGGTGGGGCTGCCTGCCTACCATGGTGCCCATGGTAACCAAATTGTCAGATAGGTAAGAAAACAATAGTAAGGAAAAACCTAATAGAAGCATCAGGGAAGAGGCTGGGGTGCAGCTGGGGTGGCATTTTGCTACAGTGTCTACACATGCTTTTGATGCTAGAGCTGTTTACTAACAGATTTACCAGCCCCAACCTCCCCTACCCCACCTGGGGCAATTTGCCACATGCCAGAGCGCTCATACACAGGCATTCCCCAGGGACAAGTAGCAGCAGCACAACTATGTGCCGCTGCTATTTGTCCCCTGGAAAATGCACCTGCACGCTTACCTGGATGCATCCCATGTGTCTCGGCATTGTTAGTGAAAGTAGTGAGATAAGTCCCTGCCTCAGAGAACTTAATAGAAAAAAAAAAGAAGGGGTTGTAGAAAAGAGGTATTGTTGTTCAAATTGTATGCATGCCTAGATGTTTTTTAGTTTATAGCCACTAAACTGGGATTATAGCAGCCTGGGTTTTATTCCCCAGTCTATTGTTGTCCTTGCTATGTAATATCAGGTTACCTTTCCATACCTTGGTTCACCTTCCTTCTGACCATTATCTATTCTGCCTGCTTAGCTGCACAATAGATTCACCATTAGCTACCTAAAAATATACTAAATAAACTTAAATGAAGAATAAATTAGAAGAACTTTCATTCCATTTTTAAACCTCTTGAAATGTTGGGCTCCATCCCTCTTCCTTTTACCTCAGTATAAATTAGCCATGAATCCACTAAATTAGCAAGTTATATCAGTCTGAGAAGCTGTGAACTAGTTCATTGGAAGCTGAACATATTCGTTCATTGCAAGATCCAACACATTATCAGTCAGATCTAGGAAGAAATGCCAACTTGTCACTAGACATTTCAAAAAGTTTTCATAAAAAGAAAAATCTTGCAAACCTTTTTAAAGAACAGAAATAAGAACCCCAAACTTTTGGGGGTATAAAAGTACTTTCTGCAAAACATTTTCTATTTAAACTTGAATCATTTAAAGGAAAACCATAATAAGTTACTGAATGGTTTTGGTTTTCAGTTTCCATATTTTTTGTTTTACAAAAAGGGGGATAAAATCAACCAAACCAAAAAATTCCACCAAAAGAAAATTTAATTTTGTCAAGAAGTCATTTTTCATTGCCAACAACATATTGAGGAGTAGCCGTTTTAATGGGACTTTCTTCTGCTATTCAATATATTCAAATATTTACTCCTCAGGGGTGGAGTATGGTAGTCTGAGGGCTCAAGAATACTAGCATAGTGCCAATTAAGTGACTTTGGCTCCACTGTTTGACAGCACCCATTGAGCAGAGCTATGGCCTCCACACCAAGGCCACTCAACCCTGCAACCTAATACCCCTGAAACCATGGAATTAATGAACATCTGACCTTTACTTGCCTTTCACTGAATTCTTCAGTCTAAAAGCACAAGCAGAGGCTTGCTGGAAAGGAAAACAAAGTGGAAGGGCAAAGTTGATCATAAAAATGGAGTCACATGAACAGTATGAAACATTCTGAATGTCATTCTTGTGAGATCAGATATGAGCCCTCCACAAACTCTTCACCTCAGAGGAAGTCGGACACAGGATACGTGAACATCCTGGACCCTCTGTAAAATGGTTCTTTTTAATTATCAGGTGCCACTTGTTCTGACTCAAATATACTTTGGGGCTGAAATCCTCAAAAATGCCTAGATCAGGGATATCAAAGTTGTCTGTCTCTGTGGGCCAGATGAGTGTTGTAGGGCCAGTCCCATGGGCCAGATAGGACCCCAAGACAATGCCCCCTACAATGCCAGATCCAGAACCTGCATAGTTTTCTCTGGTCAGTGTGGGACTATGATACATGCATCACAACTCAGTCTGGATCAGGACTTGAGCCACATCTAGTATCTGCTCAAGCTGTTTCAGGACAGATACCAGCCTAGACTGGCTAGAGTGGGTACTGCATGCAGGGCAGTGCCGGATCAGCCGGCAAGTGCTAGATCTGGCATGTAGAGGACCCATGAATTCTCTCCCTCCCTCCCCCACCAGCCTCCCAAATCTTCCACACATGATGAATTCAGTGCCTACTCTGGCCAGTCCAGATACCCACAGCACCTGCTCTGGGACCCCCTCTCCATGCAGCTCCTGCTCCAGACCAGCTGGAGTGGATGCCTCATGCATATTGGTTCTCAGACATGCCAGAGCAAGCATTGCGTGCAGCATAGTCTCAAACCAGCCAGAGCAAGTGCTGTGGGTGCTGGATCCTGCATGTGGGGGCATGGTCTCAGAATGGCCTTTTGTGGGGCCAGCACCAAGGGCCAAATGCTGTGGCTCCATGAGCTAAATCCAACCCACAAGCTGTATCTTTGATGTCCTTGTCCTAGAAGATCTGGACACTATTTCCTGTCTATTTTCATGAGACCTCAGCTTCCAAGTTTGACGCTCTCAGCCTTCAGTCCCAATACCTGGTTACTGCCATAAGAATGGAAATTTATACATGTTCCAGGCTCTTTCAAAGCAGATGGAATTGAAGGTTCACATTTCAAAAGTGTAAATTCTGCATATCCAAGGTGCTACAGTAACACCAATTGACAGCATTGTTTATTAAACAGGTTAGACCTTGTGGACCTGATCCAGAGTCCATGTATCCCAGCCAAATGCCTAGATCTGGCAGGCATTTTTTTATAAGAAATGAGTAGATCAATTTATCATTTCATTATCCATATAACTGTCCCATCGAGGTTCATCCTGACATCTGGATGAGTATTGAGCAAATTTACACTGAAGGAAATCTTACCTTAGAAGTGTGTCTGAAAAAGAGATTTCTCCAGAATTCATTTTGCCTGCCAGAGCCCCAGTATTGATGGTTCTCAAGAATGACTGGACACTATCATCAATGTTTTTCTTCCCTGTCATCTACCACACGCACACATACCAGCACCACCATCCAGATTTCTGGGCCTTAAATAAGGTCACCATACAGATTAGGCATTCTTTGCCACTTATTAACAAGTTTTATTTCTCACGGGTTTTTCCTCTTTTTTTGTCAAAAGAAGATGAACATTTGGAAGTTTCAATTTTTGATTTCTTATTTTCCTCTTAAAGTGTTGCTTTGGCCCCACAAAAAGGTCTTTTTTTTACTAAAGTTTTTCAACCAGATCTACTGTTGACTTCTGAACTGTCAGAGTTTGTCAGATAAATTTGTAAAAAAACAAAGCTAACATATTCACATGATGAATCTTGATGTTGAAAGAGCCAATATGTGCCAAGTTCTATATAACATTGTAAGCAGAGCTCATCAAAAAATGTTATTTACTTCCAAAGGAAAAATTTCACAGTAATGATCATTTTTCATACTGAATTAGGAAGAAAAAGTACAAATGTTCAAAAAGTTCCAAGAAAAAGATGTATTTTGAGAAAATCAAAAAGCATTTGCCAGCTCCCCATTGGGAAGTGACTGATCGGAGCAAAATTGGCATAAGACTTTCAGGTAGACAAACAAGAGTGCATCATTTCAATTTCCCCAATGGAAAATCTAGACTTTTCTGGCAAAATCAACACTTTGAAGTGCAAAATTTCAATTTATTTGTTGCCTTTCCCTTTATAAGAGAGTGACAATGGGTGGGCAAGTGGGTACAATCCCCTGGTGCTGCAGGGAAGGGGGACACTCAGTACACATCAACAGCAAACAGAGGAGATGGCATCCCCCTCAGCAGCAGTGAACCTCTGGCTACTGCTCCTGCATTGTGTGCCACTACCACCCAGGCCACAGAATTGACCAATTACACCTCTATGTAATTACTTCCATCCATAGCAGACTGGTCTGTAGAGTTTGGGTAAAGCCAGGGTATTGCTGCTGCTTATCATGCGTGCGGTGGAAGAAGGGAATAAAACATGAGAGAAAAAATTGGATGAAAAAAAGTGAGCATGAGAAGGATGTAAGTAAGTCTGGAATGCTGATGTAGCTGACTGTGGGGAGGGATGGAAAAAATGCTGCATGAAAGAGCAATTCTATATGTTAACTGTTTTATCATGGGGCCAAGATCTCCTGCAGTGCTATGGAATAAATACACCACAAACCCAGAGCTCTTCCAAAATCTACCCAATGTCTATGAGAGCAAGCACATAACATGTGTGTATGTGGGATGATGCTTATAGTCAGAAATGATCCTGACTTTAGAAGGTAGCTGGACTAGATGACCTAGATGACTCTTCCACCCCTACTTTCCTATTATCCTCTGTGTGTGTAAGTATACATATTCACCTGCACACATGCATGCACACCCCCAATATATATATGCATTCACATGTATAAGTGTGTTGTTTGTGTGTGCATGATTAGATAGATAGATAGATAGATAGATAGATAGATAGATAGATAATGGCAGTAAGATACCTAATTGATCAGTCTTCTGGATCTTACTGCCATTATTCCTCGAATACTTATGGTTTCATTGACAGATAAATATATCCATATATGGACCAAAATACCAGATGGTATAAATTGGCATAGCTCCTTCGAAAAGAATTGTCTCAAGCTGTAAATCATCATAGACACCTGCTCACAGAGGTATAACAGCAATGCTGGATTATGACATGCTGAAGCCCTAAGCTATGTCCATTTTAAGAGGCCCCATACAATAAAAATAATCCTCAAAATCCACAATAATGGATTTTCATGACATTTTAAGATAAATTATTGTAATTTCTGCATAAATTTATGAACTCAATATGAATAATAACCGGGGCCATATATATGTATATTTTTGTCATATTAGAACAAAAATGTCCTTTTTTTTTTATTTAGAGGCCCCTCATATTGTGAGGCCCTAACCTGTAGTGTAAGTAGCTTAAGCCTAAATCCAGCACTGTATAATAGGGAAATTCCATGTCCTGGGCACCTTCAGGGCATGGGGCAGCGTGGGCTGCTGCACTGCTGGTTGCAGCAGCGCGACCAGCCACCCTCTGCGGCAGCAGCTATTTTTGTGCCTTTCCTCCCCACAGTTACACTACTGCCAGGTCAGAGGCACAAATGTACAGCAGTTAAGCACCAGCTAAACCATATTTGTTGTTTTACAGTATTTGGTACTGAATGAAAAGCAGATATTTATGAGCAAGAACCATGCTTATAACTACTAAAATATTATTGCCCCTGAAAAATATGACATTTTCTGGATCCTCTTATTCTCAAGCTTGATTCCTTCTTGCTAAGGGGACCAAACTTTACAGTGAAAAACAAAACATACAAACAAAAAACCCACTAACAAACTTAAAAAAAAATGCACTTAGTAGCTGACTGGCATTTCTTAGAGCGTCCAGAAGAGAGCATGCACATCTCATGCACAGGACTGCATGAGTCACAGAAAGGAAGATACCCAACCACAGAGTAGAAGACAGTTTTTCAGGGAAATGTTTCATTTCCTTCAATCACTCTTCAGTTAATTTATCAGCCATATTTCTGTGAGGGAATGAACAGGGAGTTGTTATTATTCCAGTGACAGTTCTTCAGTTTAGGAAAGGAAAGCTCATTTTTAGAGTCTAACTCTACAAATTCATTGTCAAAAACAAAGCCAATGAAGCAATGTGCTCGAGTCTTTCTGGCAACCTGAAAATTAAAAAAAGAAAAGAGTTAATTGAATCATAGAATCAAATCTAACAAAATGAAAATTAAATTCATTTTGCACTGCTTTACAAAATTCAGTGGTGATTTCAGGCATATTGTATTTCCTGAATTAGTAGGGTATGTGAATCCCAGCTCACCCCAAGAGCATATTTTAAGAGTTAAATGGAAAAAGAAAATAATCCTGCTTAGGAAAGAGGTGACCTGTCTGATCCAAGGGCAGGGCACAGGCAATAGGAAACTTGGGTCATTTTTGTCAGTACTGCTTACATAATAGCACTTCCTGGCATGTAATGAAATTCCTCTTCTGTACTCTATGTCTAGGGTGATAAATGACAGGACATATGTTTATTCTGCCTCCCTTTCTGACCTAGAAGCTGGCTTTCTGTTCAAAAATAACAGTCTAAGGGTGGCCTGTTCTCCTGTTAATGTTGGCCCTTGATCACAGGCCTTGTTTAAATTAGAGAGTTTACAATATGATGTTAGATGATCAGCCAACTCATGCGAAAGAACAAGATGGCTGCATCCCCAACATCTACCTACAATGTGGGGCTTAAAAAATCCCAAACTATTTTATCATTGGGAGTTTAATATGAATGACATATTCTGCCAGTAATAATTTGTAAATATGATAATGGAAGTTTAGTAACTCAAAGGCAATGAATCTAACATGAAGAAAATTTGCTTTAGACCTCGTTTTGACAGATAAAGGACATGTGTACATGTCATCTGCCATATGGCGACATTGCTACGGCTCTGTATTTTATACTTCCTTTTGGGTGGTTGCTGGTTTTGGTCCGGGTGGTTACTGAGCTGTGCATGCAGCACACAGGTACATTTTGCCTCTATGTCATCATAATGGTACGCTATACCCAGGGAGCACGCTGCTACAGAAATATAGCTGGTGATCATGTGTAGACACATGTGATCACTATGTCACCATAGGCAACGTGTAGATTCACCCAAATGAGAAGTTAATCACAAAACAAAACAAAAATGGTGGTTTATGTATTAGTGAGTATGACTCGAGCATACTTACCTGAAAAAAAAAGAATCAAGTGCAAATTAGTTACAAATATACAAGTTATTTTAAAATGATCAGTTTCAAAAAGAAGAAAAAATCATGAACCAAATCAGTTGGAAGAAAGAATTTAATTAGAAAAAATGTGATTAATAATTGGAATTATTTAAGGACATCTTATTATATGTTTATAAAGAAACAGTTCCACAGTTGAAAAAGAACACCATGCTGATTAAAAAAAAATAATAACCTCAGAGCAAAAGTGAAAGCAGCTATAAAAATAAGAAAACCAGGTATAACAAGTCAAAGAGTGGGGAAGCTAATGAAAATGAATAAAAATCAGGAGCTAGGAACGCTAGGAAAATGATAAGGGAAAAAAAGGAATACACAGAGACATGGCTAGAAGAGTTAAGAACAACTGAAAGGAATTCTTTAAATATATTAGGACAAAAAGGAACTTTAACAATTATGTTGGTTCATTACTGAAAGTAAATGATAAAATTGTCAACAATGCATAAAAGCTAGGAATAGTCTATACATATATTTGCTTTGTATGTGGAAAAAGCCATAAGATATAGTCATATCACAGGACAAAGATAAAATATAACCTGCAACATATTAAATGGATTTAACATTGATTGACTGGTAGGTCTCAGAGTACTGCTACACATTACGCTTAGAGCATGCTAACTGCCCTTGCAATGGTAATGTCTGAGTGTTAAAGCAGTAAAACACATGCTAAGAGATACAATAACATAGTAAAGTTAGCCTTTTCCAGCAAAGAGTATCTCCAGATCATATTATCTAACACGTGCTGAGCTAACTCAAACTGCTCCATAGAGACAATACGATCAGGAAATTCCAGTGTAGTGTGGGAATAGGGAAGAGGTTAGAGGGGTTAGTTGGGTTGTCATACCCCCGCCTCACTGCACCAAAGGCATAAAGATTTCAGCCCTGGGATCACACTGGAGCCAGTATATATACAATCTTTATTTAGACTGTAGGGACAGCTCAGAAAACTTTCTAAGTTGTATTAATGCTTACTACAATCTAAATAGAGTGCGTACTAAATTTTTGTAACAATACTCTCAAAATCTACCTACAGTGGGGAATTGTGGGGTATGCGTGTTTCCTGGTCAGTCCTGCAAGGATCAGTTCTTGTCCCTACCCTATTTAATATTTTATTAATAACTTGGAAAAGAAAATTATTATGGATGCAGTTAGCAAACAATACAAAGACCTTGGGAGTGAGAAATAAGGAAGAGAACATGTCACTGGTACAGAGCACTCTGGATCACTTTGTGGGCAATTTCTGTTTTTTTAAATATTGGCTAGATCTCAGTTTCTGCACCTAGGAATAAAATATATAGTCAATACCAAAAGGATACAGGGCTCTATTCTGGGAGCCAGTGGGAATGTCTACACATGCAAATGCTGTGGGGTGGATTGACTCCAGAGTAATTTGCTCTAGAGTCAATCCACTCTGGGCAGGCATCTATACATGGGAGGTTTTGGGAGAAGATTGACTGCTTCTGGCAGCAGTCTGCTCTCACCCCCTGCACCAGCCCCTTGCAGCAGCCAGAGAGAGCTAGAGGCTCCTCCTGGGTGCCAGCCCAGAGGCTGGCAGGGAGAACAGGCCAGGAGACAGCTGTCTGTTGGTGAGCGAAGACTATGTCCCCCTGCTCTGGCAGCAGGAAGCTCCCAGCCTTGGCTCCCCAATCAGGGACAAGGGGCTTGGAAAGAGCTGCAGGGGAGGGGCAGGTCCCAACCCACTGCCCCAGCCCTCCAGTAAGGCAGTTAGCAGTGAGTCCCCAGCTGTGTGGGGCAAATTGGGGCAGGGGTCTGGGACCTGACCCTTCCCCATAGCTCTTTCCAAGCCCCATGCCTTGTTCACCCGATTGGGGCATGGGAATGAGAAAAATCTGCAGGGTGAGACCTGCTCCTGACCAGGAGAGTTCCTAGACAGCCTGAAATGGGACAGTCCCAAACTACCCCAAGGTTGCATGGGCAGACTTCCCTGTGGAACCCAGGGCTGGCCGGGAATGGTCCCAGTCAAGGGCAGGTCTCAGTCAGATTCAAGCTGGGTGGGGAACTCTCCCCATGCAGGGAGCTCCTAGTCTGTGATCATAATTGCAAAGCTGGGGCCGGAAACAATCTCCCAGCCCCTGCTCTGTGATCACAATCATGGAGCCAGGATTGGGAACTCCCTGCTGCTGGGGCACAAGGATATTGTCCTCACCTAGGCTTCAGTGGCAGAGCCTGCCCAGGCAAGAGGCAACTCCCAGGGGCAGGAAGCAATCTCATGCCCCCTGCTGCCCAGGAGCAAATTTGCCCCTGGTTGGCCATCTACACAAGTCTTACTGCATTACTCACCAGTTATTTTGCTACTTGCATTTGCAGGTAGCAAATTAACTGCTGAGTCCAGCAAATTGCCATGCAGTAAGGGTCAGCATGTGTTGATAGTTTCATAGATTTAATAGACATTAGGGGTGAAAGAGACTTCAGGAGAACATTGGGTCCAGCCCCCTGTGCCAGGGGCAGGAAGTCAGCTAGGGTCAAAGGATCCCAGCAAGATAAGTGTCCAAACACTTCCTAAAGGAGTCCAGAGTAGGTGCTTCCACCACCTATGGAGAGAGTCTATTCCAGGCCTTGGGGGCTCAGACAGTAAAGAAGTTTTGCCTTATGTCCAGCCTAAAATGGTCTTGAAGGAGTTTGTGACCATCGGACCTTGTCATTGCTTGGGGTGCTCTGGCATTCCCCCAGATCCTAATGCACACCCCGATGTACTTACAGGCTGCACTGTGGTGCTCTGGTGTGGTGCCAGAGGACTGAAAAAGGGCCAATGTGGTTCCCATTTTCAAAAAGGGAGGAAGGAGGACCCAGGAAACTATAGGCCAGTTAGTCTTACCTTGATCCTGGGTAAGCTTTTTGAGAGAATTATCCTGGCACATGTCCACGAGGGGCCAGCAGGGGAGATTACACTTAGGGGCAACCAACATGGGTTCATTAGAGGCAGGTCCTTTCAGACCAACTTGGTGGACTTCTATGACCAGGTCACAAAATCCTTAGACACAGGTATAGCAGTGGACGTAGTATTTCTGGACTTTAGGAAGGCCTTCGACACTGTCTCTCACCCCATTCTCATTAAAAAACTAGGGGACTGTGGCATTGACACCTACACAGTCAAATGGGTCATTAACTAGCTGGAGGGGCGCACCCAGAGAGTGGTAGTGGATGGGGCCTATTCGACCTGGGGGGATGTGGGCACGCTAGAAGGGAGGAATAGGCTACAATCGGACCTAGACAGGCTACAGGGGTGGGGGGATGAGAACAGGATGTGTTTCAACACTGACAAGTGCAAGGTACAGCACCTGCGGGGGGAAAAACCAGCAGCATATCTACAGGCTGGGGAATTCCCTTCTCATCAGTGCAGAGGCAGAAAAGGATCTTGGAGTCATTATTGATGCCAAAATGAACATGGGCCGACATTGTGCGGACGCAGTCAGGAAGGCCAACGCACCTTGTCATGCATCCACAGATACATCTCAAGCAGGTCCAAGCAGGTGATCCTCCCCCTCTATGCGATACTGGTCAGGCCACAGTTGGAGTACT
Organism: Alligator sinensis; assembly: GCF_000455745.1. Lineage (NCBI taxonomy): Eukaryota > Metazoa > Chordata > Crocodylia > Alligatoridae > Alligator > Alligator sinensis. Next base: position 471,481 of record NW_005842684.1, on the reverse strand, counting down.
GTGTCCAGTTCTGGGTGTCACACTTCAGGAGGGATGTGGACAACATCAAGTGGGCCCAGAGGAGGGCCACTCGCATGATCAGGGGGCAGCAGGGCTGGCCCTACAAGGAAAGGCTGAGGGACCTGAACCTGTTCAGCCTCCACAAGAGAAGGCTGAGGCAGGATCTAGTGGCCGGTTACAAATTAGTCAGAGGGGGCCAGCAGGCACTGGGGGAGTCCCTGTTCCCCTGAGCACTACCAGGAGTGACTAGAAATAACGGTCACAAGCTGGCAGAGGGTAGATTTAGACTAGACATCAGGAGGCGCTACTTCACTGTCAGGGTGGCTAGGATCTGGAACCAACTTACGAAAGACCAGGGGGTCTTTAAGAGGAGGCTGGATGAACACCTTGCTGGGGCCGTTTGACCCCAGTACTCTTTCCTGCCATGGCAGGGGGTCGGCCTTGATGATCTGCTCAGGTCCCTTTCGACCCTACCAACTACTACTATGAAACTACTATCAGGTCACCCCTGAGCCTGCGCTTTTCCAGGCTGAAGAGACCCATGGCTCTCAGCCTCTCTTCATAAGGCCTATTCTCTTGTCCTCTGATCATGTGCGTGGCTCTCCTCTGGACTCTCTCAAGCTTCTCCACACCCTTTTTAAATTGTGGAGCTCAGAATTGGATGCAGTACTCCAGCTGCAGCTCACCAAGGCTGAGCACAGCAGGAGGATGACAGCCTGAGATTTAGTTGAGAAGCATCTATGGATGCAAGTCAGAATTTTGTTTGCTTTACCAGTTGTGAAATCATATTGGTGGCTCATGTTCATCTTGTGGTCAGTCATGACCCCTAAGTCTCTTTCGGCCATGGTGTTAGCGAGTGTAGCACTGCTGAGCCTATAAGCGTGCTGTGAGTTTTTTTGATCCTATCCAAGTCAGCCTGGATCACCAGCCTATCCTCAAGTATGGATGCTCTGCCCCAAAGTTTGGTGTCATCAGCAAATTTGGCCAGTCCGCTTCTGACACCAGTATCTACTTCATTGATAAAGACGTTAAAGAGAACAGGTCCAAGGACACAGCCTTGGGGGACACCACTGGTCACGGAGTGCCACAATGACTCACTTCCATCAACCACCACTTTCTGGGTCCAGCCTCAGAGCCAATTCCCCAGCCACCAGACTGTGGTGTAGCCAAGGCCACAGTTGGCCAATTTTCAAGATGCGATCAAAGGCTTTTTTTAAATCCAGATATATGATGTCAATCTTCTCCCTTGTCCAGGTGATATGTCACCTGGTTATAGAAGGAGATGAGATTGGTCAGGAAAGACCTACCTGCAACAAACCCGTGCTGACTGTCCCTCAGGATGTTACCATCAGCCAGCTTGTCAAGAATCATCTTTTTGATAATTTTTTCCAGAATCTTTCTAGGGATTGAGATCAAGATGATTGGCCTGTAGTTCCCCAGATATACTTTCCTCCCTTTCTTGAAGATAGGCACCACATTGGCTTTTTTCCAATCTTTGGGCATTTCACCTGAGCGCCACGAATTCTTGGAGATCCGTGTCAGTGGCTGAGCTATGACTCCTGCCAGCTCCTTAAGTACTCTGGGGTGCAAACTGTCAGGACCCACTGACCTGAAGATATCCAACCTGTCAAGGTGTTCCTTTACAATGTCTACACTGATACTGGGTATAAGTTCACCCTCACCCTGGTTGTCCTGCAACACGCTAGGCACAATAGTCCCTTTGGGTTGATGAAAAACTGAAGCCAAGTGCCCATTAAGCAGGTTGGTTTTTTCCTGGGTGTCAATTGTCCCATTTGGTTTAGCAGGGGTCCAATGTTACCCTTGGTTTTCTTCTGACTACCTACATATCTAAAAAAGGACTTCTTATTGTCCTTGATACATGTAGCCAGGTGGAGTTCGGTTGCAGCCTTGGCTTTCCTGGTTTGCTCCCTACAGGTACCGACCAGTGCAAAATAATCCTCCTTTGTGGTGATTCTTATCTTCCATCCTTTATAAGCATCTCTTTTTTTGGTGTAGGAGGTCCACGAGTTCCCTGCTGAGCCAAGGGGGTTGCTGTGCCCTTTTGCTACCTTTCCTCCGAGATGGGATGGATATCCCTTGTGCTGTGAGGATCACTCCCTTAAGGAGTGACCACTCCTTTTGGACTCCTCTCCCTGTTGAGTCATGGTCCCTTAGGGCCTTGACAATAAGCCTCCTGAGCTTAACAAAGTCAGCTTTCCTAAAGTCGAGGACTTCTGCATTGCTGACTGACTTGCCAGCTTTACGATGGATAGTAAAATTGATCAGCTCGTGGTCACTGTCTCCCAGCTTTCCTTCATTTTTTAGGTTGTTGACTAGATCATCCCCTTTAGCCACTGGCAGGTCCAGCAGCACTTTACCTCTTGTTGGCCCATAGACTTTTTCGGTCAGGTAGAGCTCATCCACACACATGAGGAAACTTTGTGACCATTCAGATTTGGCTGAGTGCTCTTCCCTTGAGATATCCAGGTAGTTGAAGTCTCCCATGACAACCATGCACCGAGAGCATGCAGCCTCAGCCAGTTCCCTGGCAAATTCCTGTTCAAGTTCTTGTTCCTGGTTAGGAGGTCTGTAGTAGACTCCTACCATTGCATCCTCTGTGCCATGTTTCCCATGTATTTTAACCCAGAGGGGCCCAGTCATAGGTGGAGTCCCACCAGGTCTTCATTATTCCTGAGATCATAGTCATTCTTGTTTAATAGGAGGACCAGTTCCTCCTGTTTGTTCCCCAAGCTCCTGGCATTGGTATACAGACATGTAAGCACCCCATTGGAAGCCCTAGGCTTCCTTGCATTACCAGGAGAACACCATTCCAGGGCTGGGGTAGGAGTGGATTCGCTTGGGTGCCCTAACCTGTTGGTTTTGTAATTATTGCCTAGCAGGCTTGCTTTGATGGTTGTCCATCCATCCCCCAGAGAGCTTAGTTTAAAGTCTGGTCGAGCAGGTCGGCCATTCTAGCTGAGTAGAGCTTCATCGCCAGTGCAGTGAAGTAGAAGCTGTCTCTTCCCAGCAGACCGCTGCCTCTCTCACCAAAGAGCAGACTGTGATCATGGAAGCTGAAGCCTTCATGATTACACCAGTGCCACAGTCTTCGGTTGACTACCTCAGTCCGTCTCTCCCTCCTCAGCCCATGACCCGTAACCAGGAGGATAAAGAAAAGGATGATGCTTACTAATTTAGGCCTGCTCAGTCATGATTGCAGCTGCCAAATTAAACACCTGTCTCAGTTCATTGCCTCCATAAAGGGATAAAGGTCATGTATGAAAGCTCAAGAGCTCAGCCTGGCCAGGCTTGATGAGCCAGGGCCCCTTACACCAGCTAAGCATCTCTTGAAAGGCCATCCCTTATGGCATTCAACCTTGAGGATGACTAAAAAGAAGATGGAGGGATAATTCTGAACATGACTTAAGAGCTCTTAATGTGAATCACTAGTTGGAGAATATAGTGACCACGTGACCATAACAGAAAAATGTAAAGGGAAATTGTGGGAGCTGCTGAGGACATCAAGGTTGTATGCAGCCAGGACCTACTAACAGCTATGAGTTTTCATCTAAGTATTTCATGCTTCATAATAATAGGTCTTTTGATAACATGCTGTAAATTGAACTTCCCATTGCTTTGTATCCTTCTAATTTCCCCAAGTCAATTAATACCATTTTCAATTCTATAATTTATTTCTTTTCTTTTTTGATAAAAACAAGTGAGAATTGTTTTTAATTGAAGCAACTGCAGGAAATGCCAATAATGTCAGCTTTTGACTTTTTTTTTTCTCAGAAATACACCTGTGACCTCAACTATTGACTCACTTATTGATTTTAGTTTTAACTTAACTTTACATTATTTTGCTTTTGGCACAGTCAAATCCCTGTTTGTTTTATTTTAATAATTTATTTTTAAAAAGGAAGAGGAGGAAAATGCTACGGATGTAATAGAAAGGAAGAGAAAATGTGGTACATATCTATAGTTTATCAGGATAACAATTTTCTACTGTTACATTAATTACAAGTGCTGTCAATTCAATTTACTTGACATGACATGTTCTACAAGATGTGTGTAGAAGAGAAACATTCTGGAAGAGTATTTGAAATAGGAACAGAAACTTACTTGCAACATCAAAATCTGGATCTGAATTTTCAACATATCAGAATCCAGAAATTTTGGGATCGGGAGGTATAGTTTAGTGCACCATGAGATGGATCATTTACATAATTTGAATGCAGCTCTGGGCTCCAATTTCAACTTGTCTGTTCTCAAAGGTAAGAGGTTTTGACTTGTGAGTATCTCTCATTGTATATATAAAAAGGGCCAGGATCTCAAACAAGCATAATTCAGAAATTTTTCAAAAGAGATGCTGAGCCCCCATTAGCCACTATTGTTCTGCCCAGTGGTGCTGCTGAACATCAGGCCCTTTTGATTTTTTTTTCCTTTGCCTTAACTTAAAAGCATTTTAAGCTTTGAAAAACCTAACCCTTTGCAGTTTTTTAACCCATGATGTGCAGTCACAAAGGCTACCACCTTCCATCACATTTCTCATACAAAGAAAAAGTTCTCCAGCTTACCCAACATGAGAGATGCTACTTAATCATTACTGTTGTCTCAAAGTGCCAATTTTCCATGTAGATATAATAGTAGCCTGCATGAGTGTAGGCACAACGTGAAAGCATGGTATGTCTAAAAGTTGTAGGCATTGTATGACATAGCTAATAAAAGAAGCAGATTTTGGCAATAACTTTTTTTGGGGGGACAGGGGAGTCTCAGAAAGATCACAGCTGCATCAGGCTACAAAACTCAGCAATACAAGGCATTTATTATATAAGCCATTACAAGAAGGCACAGCATGGGCTTGGGCTCCAGGGAGGTCTCCCTGGACATCCAGGGAATAACTATTGAGGGGAGGCCAAGGGAATGTCAGTCCTGGCAATGCTAGAAGAAGGTTAATGCAGCTGCAGGCTGAATGAAAGTGCTACAGAAAAATTCTGTAGCATCTGAAATGAATGGAAATGCTGTGATGAAAGTACCAAACACATCAAAACATTGGTGAGAGTTGTCTAAGCATGAACAGTATCCCACAACTTTTTCAAACTCAACGCGATGGTGGCTGTTATTGTGAGTTTATGAGGCTTGATATTTGATGGTACTTTTTCTGAAAGATCCAACTTTGTGATTAATAATGTTATGTGATACCATGAGATGTACAGCCTTCTGTTTGTTGGCTGGTTGGGTTGGGCATTTTTAAAGCAAATTTCTAGCCCTCTTAAAAATATGAACTGTAAAGGCTCATAATGCAGAAGGCAAAGACAAAAAAAGGGTCTGTCTTATTTTGTTAATCTCATACTTTTGAAGACAGGAAGGAGTTGAGGGACCTGCTTGAGGTTGGTAATACTGATACCAGGCCTCAAACCAGGTTTCCATCAACTAAACTGTGTACAGAGCCAAAAGTAAACAAGCAGGATTAATGGTGAAAGGAAACAAAAGATTTGAAAATCTAAAGGGCTTCTTGTATCATAAGTACAAGGGCTAGATCATGAAGCTCCTATGCATATTAGAGAACACATGATCAAGTGAGCAGTTTCATTGGCAGCAGTGGCATTGTTCATGGGAATAACTGCTTACCTGTGTGAGAAAGTGTCTTGAACTGGCCTCTCTCAAGTACAGTCTTGATCCTAATAGATAATCTGCACACAGCGATGCCAGTTTTGACTTTAAAAAATATGGTTTTAGCCTTAAGGATTGTAGAGGACAGCTTGAAGATCTGAACTGCAAAGATGCAAAATGCAAAAGACAGGCCACCATACGATAGACTGTTAGACAGACAAACATATAAAAATGTTAAAAAGAAAAAGGTATAAAAACTATACATGGTGCCACAAGGGTCTGGGTATGAAAGCATTTATCAGTCAAGCTTACATCATAACTAGAGCTTGAAATCCTCTCTTTCCTCCAAGACCCTTCATACAGTCAGCTGGACTAGCTGGCCATCCTTTTGGACTTTTGGATTAACTGGCCATCTTCCACTATACAGAGTACCCTTTTGATAGCCCAGTGACACATATTCATCAATGTTCTGTTGTAGGGTGAAGTCCCCAAACTCAAAGGAGAGACATTCCTAGACCAGGAATCAAAAAATGTACAGGGAATCATCAGAGTCTCCCTGTGTTTCAGTTCCTGTAACACTTCAGGATTGCTGTTTTGGCCTGGCCCAGCAGGAAATTGGTTATGCAGGTCACACTCTCCTTGACTGCCTGATACAGGACAGACAACATTAACACAGTGGGCACATCTATCTGTGCAATTAAGGCACCTGAATTTTCTGCACAGAAAATTCAGGCACATTACGTTGTGCCTGAGCACGTGTCCACAGTACATTTGGTTCGGGAACAAACTGAGCCCAACAGCAGCAGCTTATTCCAGGGCTGCTCCTGCCCTGCTCTGCCCCCCTACAGCAGCCTGGGAGCTCCCCAGGTTGTCAGGGGGCACTGGGGGTAGCCCAGGACTAGCTGGGGGCATGAGGGATCAGCCCCAAGCTCTGCAGGGGCAGGGGAGTCCTGGATAATGCAGTCCTGGATGATGATGGACTTGATGTAGGCCTTGTCATCAGGGTCAAAGATGAAGCTCTGGTTCACCAAGCAATCACGCAGCAGCTCCATTACCATCTCCAGGTGGTCAGCAGTGGACAGGAAGGTGGCGCAGCAGCTGGGCTAAAGTGGCAGCAGGGGCAGCAGTTTGAACTTCTATCAGATGTCCTCGGAGTGGGTGGGTAGCTCACTGCCCAACTGTTGCACCACCAGGCTGAAGTTCTCCTCTTCCTTCTGCTGGAAATAAAAGTAGGGCTGCACCAAGTCATAGTTGGAGCCATAGTTCTTGCTGGCCAGCCTCATGGTCACCAGCATCACAGTGGCCAGAGTCTGTAGGACACAATGGTCAGGACACCTCTAGGTGCAGGGGAAAATGGGATGCACTTCCCCAGCCTATGCCTCCTCCACTGCATAGGGGTGCATCTCCCCCAAAGCAGCTCTATTGCATGGGGTGCATCCCCCCAGCCTGCATCCCTTCCAAGTGGTTCTGTTCCATTGGGATGCCTCCCCCGCCCCAGTCTGTCAGGAGCTATGACTGCTTTTACTAGCTGTGCCTCTCCCAGGCTCCTCTTGCCTCTCCAACCTCTACTCCCTCCTCCTCCAGCCATGAGACAAGCTGCACCTCTTGGCAGGGACCCTTTGCCCCCCAGGGGTGCAAAACAAAAGGAAACAGCTAGGCAGAAGGGGAAGCAGCCCCCTGGTAGCTGTGGCTGCTTGGCTCCTGTGGATTAAACAAGCAAAGCCAGGAAAACTTTGCTCTCTCTTTGTACTAGCTGCCTGCAACCCCCCCCCTTCCGACTAGTCCCCCCCACCCCCCCCCCCCCCCCCCTTAACCCACTTCCCTTGCTACAATGTTACAAGGTACCCAGGGCAGTGGGAGAGCAAGCTCCCTGGAGACACAGAGTAGAAGGCATGGATCTCCACCACCAGCTCAAGGCAGCAGGCTGTCATTGCCCTGCCCTGCCTCCTCAGCCCCAAGCTCCGGCTGCTCGGAGCTGTCCCAAAGCTGGAGTCAGCTGCTCCCACACACCCCACAGCTTGGGGTTAAACTGAACAGCAGTTGTGGCCCCTGGCTGCCTGGGCTGACCAGGAGCAATTTGCTACTGGGCCAGCATCTATATGTGTGTTCAGGTGCATTAATGTAAAGCACCAATGGATTCTACCTGTGTTAGACCTCTACTCCATGCAGCACCCAATGACTAGGGAGACGACCATCCAATTGCTCATGGATCCTGTTACTCATTAGCCAGAGCTAGCAGGGAGCAAACACCAGCACACATTGCTTGAAACAGCTTTATTTAGAATGGAGACAGCTTCGGACTAGCTCCCAAAAAACCAACAAACCGGGAAGCTGCACTGAACAATAGTTTTTTCCACGTTGATACACTTTGGTTTATGCTCATTACCATTTATTCCACCCTCACTCCTCCTGTGTTCCCCCCATTTCTCTTCCTATCTCAAGCTCCACCTCTGTTTACTGTTTACTTCATTAACATGGAATTGCCTATGCATTTCACTCATTTACATGTCTTTTTGCTATAAGTTCATGTCTAAGACCTTGACTTCTCTTCTTTGGTCAATGGGCAGACTTTGACCAAAATCTGGAAGCTTCTGGAGGTTTCTTCACCAATCACCATTCACCTTTTTGCATATGCTCATCTCAGATTCTGTTACCAATTACTTGTTGTTTTTCACATTCCAGTCTGTTTTTCTGTCTCAATTTGTACCATCTTCCACATTCCTAAAGCTTCACCTCATTCACAGCACACAAACTCACACAGGCTCACTTGCTGCTTTTTCCTCAGAAAATGCTTGACACAGTTAAGATGGTTACTTAGCATAAGCAAATGGCTGGCTGAGATATCATTCTGCCTTGTGGTTAGCAGCTTTTGCTAGGCCACAGGTTAAAGCCTTTGTATTCAGCTGCACATCCAGTGCTCCCCAAGATCCAAATATTGTCATCCTAACAAGCTGTATCTGTCTGTACTAGAAAGTAACACTTTATATTAATCTACTGCACAGTAATTGCTGCGCATGTGTAGATAGTAATGCTTTACTGTGCACTAGATTAGTTCAATGTACAGTAAAGAGCATGCATAGATATGCCCAGTTTTAGAGAAATCCAAGTTCAGTCCATTAAAGAGGGTTTAAAGGGTGCCGGTGAAGGCAGCTGCAGGTGAGAGCAGGTGAAGAAGGCATGGAAAAGCATCTCTTCTACCTGATTCTCTCAGAAAGGGCACATCATCAATGTCACTGAGTCTAAGCGGTGAACAAGGGTGCCAGTGGCCAGGACTCTGTGTCATAGATAGATAGATAGATAGATAGATAGATAGATAGATATTAGGGAAATCCTGAGATTTTGTTGAGGAAAGAAGAGGCTGAGATACCTGAGTATGTATGTGGGGCTGGATATTCTGCTTCCATGCATAAAATCAGTCTTTGTGTGCAGATATATCACAACATCATTTAAATTAGATTTGCTTAACCACCGTGTCATTCTTCACCATCCCCACACTAGTGTGGATGATAGACTTGGTTCACAGGTTGCATTCGGTGCTCCCTATCCCAGGATGCACTTAGTTCCCATTCAAGGAGGCTGCCTGAGCATTCATTACACTGCAGACTCAGGGTAACACTTTGCAGAAGGCTTGTACAAAATTGTGCTGCACAAATTGCTGACAGTGAACCTGTAGACCCCACCCAGCCCACACCCTCTCCTGTCCAGGTAGGTCACTCATACTGTATGTCTCAGCCCACTCTATAAACCAGTGGTGCTTGGAAAAGGGCTGAAGCAGAGTGAAGCCCAGCAGGATTGAGGAAGAAGGCACCCAGGAAGGGATTGAGCTTGACTCTGTTTGATTTAGTGAAGAGACATCCTTGCAACAGGAGCTGAGGTTATAAAGCTGTAAAGGGAGCAAAGAAAGAGGACACTTAAGGCACTCTGGAGAGTGCACAGACTGCTTATTATTTATAGGCTATTTGGGGCTAGCAAGCTGGCAGGGACCTGGTTGTGAGTTGGGAGGCCCCATGGGCTAACTGGAGTAGACAAGGGAAAGCTCTGCAAACAGCTTGTCAGGCAGGCTGGTTCTGCAGAGTAAAGAATGAAAGAGAAGAACCCAAGGACTAAACTCAGGGCCTATTCATTAACAGTTAATAACATCAAAGGTGTAGCAGGTGAGGAAACCTAGGCTGTGGGGATGCTGGATAGGCAGGTAGGCAAGAGCCAACCACTGGCATGCAGAAACAGTCTTCTGGGCCTGCCACACAAGGCTGGCATTCAAAAGTGAGGAGTCAGGCCTTAAAACATATCACTGGGTTGGGTTAAAATAACTTTTTAAAAGATCGGTATTGGGATCTTTTTTTTGGTTGTTGTTTGTTTCTGAGCCATTTGGTTTCACTCTGTTCACATTTTCTAGCTTTTCTCAGTGCCCATAAGGTCTAGAGACTTACCCTTAAAAAAATGAAACCTGAGTATTTCACATCATCATGTGGCCCCAGGAGCTGAGGTTTGAGGGGAAAAAACCACAGGAAATAATGAGAGTTGGCAGCACTGATGTATGGCACTTAGCCCAAAATGGCCCCATCTCAGATGGGGCCTACAGGCACTAGTGTAATTTTACTACTACACTACTACTAATGACATTCAAGTGAAAAAGGAACATTAAAGATGAATATCAGAAAAAATTCCAAAGATCTGGCTCTGTTAGGCTGTTGAATAATCTCCCAAGAGAAAAAAGAATGAAAGCCCCCTTGCTTTGCAACATTTAAAACTAGTCTGAACAAAGTAATAGAAGATATACTGTAGCAAACAATTCTGCAATTTTCTCCAAAAAAAAAAAAATCAGATAATTTCATGATTTACTTCCACTCCTAACACATGTGTTTCCAATGTAAGGTTAGAGTCTTAATGGATAAGCCTATATTGAGCTAACTGCATTATTAATGTTACTAAATCAGTGGCATTCTACTATGGATTAATTTGACCCATATTGAATGGCTTGCAGCATTTATCCAATTTTATTTTACCAAATCAGTTTGGAAAAACAAAAACAAACTATGATTGTCTGCCCTGTAAATCATTATTAGCCCAGGTGAAATAATGTCAGAATAGAGGTCATTAACATGGGGCTGTAATGAAGAAAATGTCTAGCAGAAAATAGGGCAGGGCTTTAACTACAGAAGCTACCACACCAGTGTGCTCTTACAAAGAAAACCATCTCTGATGAATCACAGTTTATTATTCCTTTGGCCATACTAAATCCATTTGCACCCGTTAGAATTAAATGTACTGATATATTTTATTATGCTCAGGTGGTAGAGACATGTTGTTATTTTTACTAATCTTTATTAATATCAAATCAATTAATGTTAACCAATTCTACAGACAAACCAAATAAATAAAATGCCATAAACCCCCCATACTTTTAAAGCCACATTGCATGGCTTTAAAGATCGAGGGATACATTTTCTCATAAAGGCCAGGCATCGAAGATTTTTGCCAATTGTGTTTTTATTAATAAAACTATCATAATAGAAAAAGCCATCAAGGAAACATTTTCAAAATATTGTTTTTTCCCACAAATGTAATAATCCTGACTCTGCACTGAAACAGACAACATAAAATGATGTTCTTCAGATTACAAAGTTACCATTTGAAATCCACAGCAAATAGAATTGCAGTGGAGGAACATAGCTGATAAATTGCCCTGAAAATTTAGCCAAGCTGAAAATGTATCACTGGACCAGTTGTTGAAACAATCAAAATATTTACAGGTAAGTATTCAGAATGATGGCCAACTTTTAACAATACAGTTTGCACCCACAGCATTGTTATTTGCATTTTATTTGCAGGTGTAAAAATAAGTAATTGTTTCCACGTTACATTGCTTTTTATATTGATAGAGTGAAATCCTGGATCCCCTGAAATCAATAACAAAACTTCCAATGACCTAAGTAAAGTTAGTATTCCATCCACATAATCGTTATGAGCATCTAGTCTGACCTCCTATACAACAGATCCTGTAGGTTCCTCACCAAGGGACAGTAAGGACATGCAACAATCAAGCTTGCCTTTTTTTGCTTCAACTTAGCCCCTAGTCCTGCTCACAGTAGAGGTGCACCTGGTTTACCAGGGTCAGGTTTACAGGAATCAAAGCAGGGGCCAGAGATTAGGTTTGTCCACACTGATTCTGTGCCAAACCTGGGAGTGACACTGGGTGTGTCTACATGTGCATTAAGGCACTTTTCCTAATACACATTAAATTTAGTACCTCTGGGCACCTATACATGAGCATGGAGGCTATTGTGATGCACTGGAATTCCAGTGCATCAGAGCTGACTCAATTAATCAAGTCTGTTGGAGCATGGTAATTGCCGCACTATGTCTTGTATATCAGTGTCCCCACGCTTAAAAATGGTGGAGGGAGCACTTGAACTACTGTATTTTCACACATATACCCCGCACACAGGTATAACCCGTACCCATGTATAACCCACGGAAAATTGTGTTTTTGAAAACAGTCCATGCATACCCCGCACCCATGTATTCCCCACACCTCCGGGCAAGGAGGCGCCCCTGGGCAAGAAGGAGACAGAGGGTGAGGACTCCAAGCCAAGTGGTGCCTCTCCGCTGGGCCTCGGCGACAGCACAGGCAGGCTAGGGGGCTGCAGCAGTCCTTGCCCTCTGTCTCCTTCTCACCCGGGAGCGCCGCCGCCACCACCACTGTGGCCGCCACTCAGAGACTCCCAATGTTACAGGCAGTAGCGGCGCAGCCCAGCCCCAGTGCGAAGGCGGCACAGCCCGCCCTAGCCCTGTCCCCCGCGGCAGCAGCGGCGCAGCCCGGCCTGCCTGGGCCCAGCGGGGAGGCGAGAAGCCCACCCTAGCCCCAGCCCCTATGGCAGCAGTAGCACAGCCCAGCCCGCCCCTGCCCCCGCTCTCACGACAGCCCCCTTTCGAAAAAAAGTCCGCCCATAGCCCACACCTCCGTATAGCCCACACCCATCCATTTTTTTTGTAAAAGTGCATATACCCCGCAGGGTATATGCGCGAAAATACGGTAAAGCTTGTCAAACGAGTTTTAGTTCAAGAATCCCCCACCACCATTTTTAAGTGTGGGGACACTGATATATGAGACATGGTGATGCTTCAATTTGAGCGCCTTTCGTACCCAGTCAAATTAAAGTGCTGTACCCCCCCACAACCACCCCCAGAACATGTGTAAAAATGCCCTCCAATGTGGGGTACTAAACAAATACACATTAGGCTGCCTTAATACACAGTAACGAATGCTCATGGTTTTTAAGTGACGCTTAATGAACAGTAGACTATTTTAATGCACATTAGTGTAATAACACAGTTTTTTTTATGTGATGCTATAATGCACAGTAAAATAGGCTCCTGCACATTAAAGAGCAGTAGTAGATGTGCCCACTGAGGAGCATGCCTCACCCACTTGCTCGTCTTCCACATACATCAAGTCCTGGAAATGAGTCAATATGTCCAATGCAAAGAGTCTGGGACTGTGTTTAATATGTCTAGCCAAAACAGAGAGCTTGAGAGTTGTACTAGGGTAAGAGCTCAGTGCTGCTCTGAAGTGGCTTCATTGCCTCACTTCCAGGATCTGGTGTGCATGAACTGAGAATGAGTGGATAGACTTTTTTTTTCAGCAGCAATCCTAGGTTTGGTGCAAAGGCAGCATAGACACATTTATTGTCAGATCCTATTTCACCTCTAAGGGTACTGTTACACGGTAAACTTATCATGTGCTAACTGAACTTACAACAATAGTGTAGGAACATTCAAGCGGTGAAGCACATGCTAAGCGCCATCCTAACACAGTAACATCAGGCATTTCTAGTGGGGAGTGTCTCTAAATCAAATCACCTAAAACTTGTTGAGCTAACCTTGGACTGCTCCATGGGGATAATATGATCAGGGGACTATGGTGAGATGTTAGCCAGGCTGTTTGTCAGTCTCTAGTGTGATCCCAGGGCTAAGACTGAAAATCAGCTGGGATTGCACAGGAGCTGGTTCAAGGCTCCAGTGCAGTCCCACGATCTAAATACAGCATGTACTAGGTGTAAGGTGTAACAATACCTTGGACTTAGACCTCTATAGGTGAATCTCTTTCATCCTGCCCAAGGATCTGAAAATCATTAGTACATCTACCCTTGTAATTTGCAGACATCTTAACTCAAGTCACAAAAACATCAGCAAAGAGGCAGAGGACCCATCCACCTTCTGCAAAAACAGTTTTTCAGGGAATAGAACAGGATCATGTTTAGGTATCTAACGCCGTCACTACACATTGCCCTACAGCAACGTAGCAACGCACTATATCACTGTACGGTACGCTATGGTGATGTAGCAATCACGTGCGTTTACACGTGATCACCAGCTACATCACTGTATCAGCATGTTCCCTGGGTATAGTGTGCCACTACGGCAATGTAGCCGCGAACATTAATTGTGTACTGCATGCATGATGCAATAACCACCCGTACTGTGCTGTACTACCAAAAGGAAGAACTAACGCACAGTGCCATAGTAACATCACCATACAGCAGCATGTAGACATGCCCTAAGTCTATTTACACACCTAATACTTGGAATACAATCTGGCCCTAAGTTTTTGGTTTTACCATAGAGCAGCAGGGCTGAGAAAGCTAGTCAGAACCTGCATCATATGCATGCATCAAACATTTTATGGAAGATTCACTTCTGGAGTCAGGTGATGGAGCTGGTTGGGCATTTTCTACTTAGAGGATTTTTCTTTTTCTATTACTGAAATCAAAACTTCACAAAATGGTTTTGATAGCTGTCCAGATATGAATGGTTTTAAAAAAATCTAAATTTAGAAATATCCCAGGATAACAGTTTTAACAAAATGTTTAAGACTTTATCATTCAAAATGACTTCCTATTTTTTGGAAGTGTTTCAGTAATATTGTAGCTGTGATGGTCCAGGAAATATATGAGAGGCAAGAATTTTTTTAAGATATCCCCCACAAATATTTTTGCCTCTCTCAATTTTCAGAAGGTTTAAATTAAAAAAAAAGAAAAATTAAAAAAAAAAGAAAGAACTTATCAAAACATGGCATTTGAATTCTCGATCCAATTCTGAATTCAATGATATTCTGACCTGACCCAGGATCAGTTGGGGATAATTATTTGGATTTTTTTTAAGATTACAACTTTTCCTTCCATTTTTAGAAAAGGCAGGTGGGGGAGGGAGGGACTTCCCACTTCAGTGTAGTAGAAGGTACATCAATTGACTCTTGAATAATTTGCTGAGACTGGAATCAGAATGCCAATTAATATTTGTATTAAGGATAATTTAAAAACATTTTTTTTTTTTTTGTTTGTATGTTGTGGACAAAAGTCTGCCACAAATTGTACTCTGAGTTCATCCTATCACAAGCCATATATAATATGGTAATACTGTGCAACTGATACTGAATAGTGATGCATTTGAATAGACAATCTTAATATCCCTTATTAATCCTGAGATTATCCCATGTCCTCCTGAAAATATGAAGAACAGTTTCACCCACCCTAATGCATGCTGCCCAACACTGGCTTTCATAGAGCAAGGCATTAACACACCCATTTAACTTTAAGGACATGACTAGTCCTGTAAGCTTACAATTCCAGATGTGCCTAGGTCAAGTGAAGGACTAGAGCTATGCTCTATGAGTGGTCCCGCTGAAAACAGTAAAACTACTTCCAAAGTAGTCAACTAATAACCAGAGTAATAACCAGAGTAATCAGAGAAAGCTATCTGCTTAATCTGGAAAAATCAAAATCCTCTCTGCTGTGCTGTCTCAATATTTAAGCGTGAATATCCAGCCCAGTTTCGTTTGACTGAAGCAATGGATCAGCATATTTTCATACCTTCAGATATTTATCATCATAGAGTGCTGCAAAGGCATTTAGTGTTATGAGGGTTATTGGTTTCTTTATTACAGATGCATAACTTTTTCTTTATCAATTTGTGGTTCCTTGCATTTAATGCCACATTTTATTTCTGTTCCAGAATGGCCTCTAATTAATCACCCCATTTCATTGTAAATTAATGTGTTTCATTTTTCTCCTTTTCCCTTCTACTTCTCAACAAGCACCATCCTTCTCAGCACAGAAGGCACCCTTCAGTATAGATGCCTGCTGAATTATATAAATGAGGTAGAGGCCTAAACAGAATAATGCTCCAGCTTCTCTCCAGGGCAATTAAAACCCTCAGTATAGCAAAATGGGACACGATCTTCCCCTTCCTTTTCTCCACCCCTGCCATGATGTGTTAAAATAGCAGCCATGCCAGTGTCCAGGTTATGGATTTGTTTCCATTATTATTATATATTTGCCAAGGGAATCCTGATATGGAAACGGTGGGCAAATAGGTCCAGTCTTCGCACAGATGTAATTAAACATTGTTGAAGTCCTTTGCTAGGTCATGAAACATAGTCAGAGCTCTGCTACAGCTTCTGACTGCTGTTCCTGGCAACAGCTAGGCTGGATGTATAAAGGCTGCCCCTGTACTCTGAATGCAAGCTGCTGAGCAGCAGGGCACTTATGGCACTTAGCAGGCTGACAAGCAGCCAGCTCGGTACGTTTCCCATGTTGGAAGAATATTGCTTTCAAAAGTTAGCAGTGGGTACAACTTTCTTTCACATTTACAAGGAAACCATGGCCAAATATGTCTCCAGCCCATCTGTGCCATATTAGACATCTGGAGTAAGTTGGCCCCTGTGCTCATGTCAATGTAAGGCTTTGCAGATTTGTTTTGTCAACTCTTCACAGTCCACTGGCTTGAGATGCAGGTTCCTAAGGAAGGATCTCTCTCTTTCTCTCTGTGTCTCGCTCTTCCTTCAAGACACCCAATCAAGAAGTAAGGGAAGAGATCAGTGTTGCCACTTGTGATCCATGCCTGTAGTTGCGAGGGCAAGACCCAGAGTTCACTTTCTAAGATGAATTATTGCTCAGAGGACTGACTCTGGCTGGCAAGGTGTGTATGCAGCACATGGGGTTTTGAAACCATCTTGCTTCATATTTCTGGGCTAATTGCAGTAACGGCTTCTAAGGCAGTGAGCACTCCTCTGAGGACACCTTTCTTTCTGATACTAAATCTCACCAGCAGAGGTGAGAGAGGTCTGCCAATTAAGGCAGACACTGGTCACTGGCAAGATGGGATTTGCCCCCCTAGTGAGAAATGGGTTCAAATGGACAAGCTCACATACAATCCTATGTCTCAGATGGCAGCAACTTTTCTCTGTTTCTGGCAAATATGGGCTGTATTTTGAACCAGTATCTTTCAAGGTGAAAGGTACAACATTCTGTCTCCCGCGGGACGGAGGTGTGATGCGAGGAGGGAGGAAGATACTCCCATATTACAGAACTGTGCTCTTCTTCAGCTCCAGCCAGGGAAATAGTACAGAATAGGCTGGTTTCTTCTTCTGACATTTTTATATTAAATACTTACACTCCGCTACCATGAAGTTTGAACAACTCACTCACATTCATAGATTCATAGATTCATAGATGTTTGGGTCAGAAGGGACCTCAGTAGATCATTGAGTCTGACCCTCTGCCCTGGGAAGGAAAGAGGGTCAGACGACCGCAGCCAGGTGCATACCCAGCCTCCTGTTAAAGACTCCCAAGGTAGGGGACAGCACCACCTCCCTTGGAAGCCCATTCCAGATTCTGGCAACCCTTACCGTAAATAAGTTCTTCCTGATGTCTAATCTAAATCTGCTCTCCATCAGCTGCTGGCCATTGTTCCTAGTGACTCCAAGGGGTACCCTGGTAAACAGCCTCTCCTATTCCTTGTTGCTCCCCCTCTCCCCCCGACCTGATGAATTTGTAGGCAGCCACAAGATCACCGCTCAGCCTTCTCTTGTGAAGGCTGAAGAGATCCAGGGCCCTCGTAGGGCTTTGTCCACATCCCTCCTGAAGTGCGGTGGCCAAAACCAGCCACAGTATTCCAAATGCAGCCTGACCAGTGCTGCATAGAGGGGAAGGATCACCTCCCTGGACCTATTTGTCATGCACCTGCTAATGCATGATAAAGTGCAGTTAACTTTACTGATTGCTTCATCACATTGACTACTCATGTTCATCTTGGTGTCAACAATGACTCTGAAATCCCTTTCCACTGCTGTGCTTCTGAGAAGGTCCTCCCCCAACCTGTAAGTGTGCTTGTGATTCCTTCTCCCTAAGTGCAGCACTTCGCACTTGTCCTTGTTGAACTGCATCCTATTCTGTTCTGCCCACTTTTCCAACCTGTCCAGATCCACCTGGATTTGTTCCCTACCCTCAAGTGTGTTAACTTTATCCCATAATTTGGTATCATCTGCAAATTTGAACAGAGTGCTTTCCATGCCCTCATCCAAGTCACTGATGAAGGTATTGAACAGCACAGGTCCAAGGACCAAGTCTTGCAGGACTCCACTGCCCACATCTTTCCAGGTCAATACTGACCCATCAAACACCACTCTCTGGATGTGACCCCCTAAGCCAGTTTGCCACCTACCTGACCATGTAAACATCTACATTACAGCCACTCAGTTTATCTATGAGAATAGGATGAGATACCATATCAAAGGCCTTCTTAAAATCCAAGTAGATGACATCTATCTTGATTCCTGCATCTAAGCATTTTGTGACCTGGTTGTAAAAAGAAACAAGGTTAGTCAGGCACAATCTACCTGTTATGAATCCGTGCTGGTTGCCCTTCAGCATTGTTTTTACTGCTGGACTCCCACAAATTTGATCCTTAATACTTTTTTCAAAGGTTTTCCTGAGGATAGAGGTGAGACCAACTGGTCTGTAGTTACCTGGATCCTCCTTCCTCCCTTTCTTGAAAATAGAGACCATGTTGTTTCTTTTTCAGTCCTCTGAGACCTGACCTGAGCACCGAGAGTACTCAAACAGCCTTGCCAGTGGCTCTGTTATAACACTGGCCAATTCCTTCAGCACCTTTGGATGAAGATCATCCAGGCCTGCTGACTTAAACAAATCCAGCCCCTCCAAGTGTCCCTTCACTAAGTCAGTGCTAACAGTTGGTGGGCTGGTTTCCCTTTTGTGCCTGTCTATGATCCAACTGGGAGATTTGTCCTGTTCCATGTTCAGGAATACAGAAACAAAAAAACTCATTGAAGAGCTCAGTCTTGTCCTCCCTATCTGTCACTAATTGCCCTAGTTTATCCTGTAGGGGTCCTATGATACCCTGCATCTTCTTTTTACTCCCTATATGCCTGAAGAAGGACTTTTTTGTTTTCTTTAATTTTTGTTGCCAGCCTAAATTCTGTTTCTGCTTTGGCCTTTCTAACTGCCTCCCTGCAAGTGTGGGCCAAGTAGGTATACTCCGCCTTGGTAGCTACCCCCTTTTTGCACAGCTTATATGCCTCTTTTTTTGGCCCTAGGCTTTCCTGGATTTCCCTGTTCAGCTAAGAGGGTTTCTTTGCCCCCTTTCCTGCACAATGGGATTGTCTCCTTCTCTGCCCATAGGACTGCTCCCTTTAGGAACAACCACCCTTCCTGGCCCCTCATCTCACCAGTGCTCCTGGTCTTCAGTGCCTCACTAACAAATCTCCTGAGCACACTTAAGTTAGCCTTTCTGAAGTCTAGCACTTCTGCCCTATTGATTATCTTTTCCACCCTACACTGGATAGTGAATTCAATCAAGTGATGGTCACTGTCCCCTAGGTTACCTTGTGTCAGTAGATCCCCCACCAAATCTTCCTCTGTAGCCAGCCCCAAGTCCAGTAAAGTGTTTCCCTTAGTGAAACTGTATACCTCCTGTGTTAGGTGAATATTAATATACATTAATATATTTGTTCTCACAACATCCCAGTGAACTAGAGAAGTGCTACTATCTCCCTATTTACAGAGAGGGGCCTGAGGCACAGAGAGTGAGATCCATAGAGGCGATCAGAGGTCTGCATATTCTGCATCCACACCTCACCTCAACCACTCACTTCCAATTCTCAGAAAAGAGGCAGCATGGAAGTTTTATTAAAGCCCTGAACATGCATCCAGGCCCACTCAAAGGCTCTGCCTTGTGAGCATGTATGTTGGCATGAACTAGATTTGTCACATGAGGTATGGGTGGTCCCAGGTGTGGTAGATAGGCAGTGGAGATGTGCCCATTGGCACTGTAGATTTTCAGTGCTAGACGCTGAAGTGCTCTGCACCCTAGTATAATTCATAGCCTTGTGTCTGGCATGTAATACCTCTCTTCAGTGCATGGGGAGAGTTAGGGGTTGCATTTTATTATGCAGCAGCAATTTCCAGAAATGTATTTCAGGGCCAGGGTGCAAGTTGCAGCACCCTGCTTCCCTCAGCCTCTGGAGTCTCTAAAGGAAGGCAAAGGCAGCTCAGCTGCATGGAGCTGGTGGGCACATTGCAGGGCTGACATGCCCACAGCAGCTTCAGAAGGGAGATAGTAGTGAAAAAGAGAAGTGAATTCAGGTTTGGGAGTTCCAAGCAGGCCAGAGGCATAGCAAAGTGGTTCTTCGATCAGACAGCTCTCTGTTGTCTGGTATGAGCTTATATAGAATGGTGTGGGCAAGGACTCTCTCTGGGGAATGGCTCAGCCTAAGTGATGGAGTGACTCCAGCTGGGGCCTGGCACTAAATCAGCCCAGCTCATTAAAGTTGGATACCTCCAGGTGTCTGTCTGCTGACAAAAGAGGCTATGTAGTTAACTAAACTGAAGTAGCTTTTAATGCAGTTTGGGAATCTAAACTTCTGCCTCCCTGCTACAAGCCTGGGAGTCTGCCCATCTATATCCAAGGTACCCATAGATGGGGGTTCCATTGGCCATGAAGATGAGATGGGGGCTCTATTGACCATAAAACCAATATGGATGTGGATGGAAACTCCATTGGTCATGAAGCCCAGTCTGGCCATTAGGCTCCCCCTAATGGCATTTGCAGGCAGGCTTCCCACTGCTAGCTAAATAATAGCCACAATGGGCACATCCACACATGCAAGCACATGCACTTGCAGCAGCTCAGATAGAAGCGGTGCAAATTTGATCCTGGGCTTTTTGCCTCAGCGCACGTACTCGAACATGCACTTTGTTGTGGAGCAAATTGTGCCACTAGGGGCAAAATAACCCTGCCTGGTTCCTCCCGGATCTTCAGCCAGGGGAAGCTAGAACCTGGGGCCAGCAACTGTGCTGTCCCCAGCAGTATAAAAAGCTGCCCTGTCCTGGCCCCAGCAGTATAAAAAGCCACCCTGGCAAGTAGCTCAGGGCTACTAGCTCTCAGGAGCTTCTGGGGCTCAGCCAATTGGTACCTGAGGACACTACCCCTTGTGCCAGCTGGACTGCTGCAGCAGCCCTGAGAGTACCTTGCACCCTCTACCCACTGCAGCAGTCTGGCAGTGGGGGCTGCTGCCTGGCTGTGACCTGCTGTTCACCTGCCAGATTTGGATGGGGACTGCAGAGCCAGTAGAGGCATCTGCCCCTCTGGGCCAGCTGCCAGTGGGCTGTGGCTGGCGGGGTT
>NW_005842684.1:414209-450242 GCF_000455745.1 Alligator sinensis | reverse complement strand
AATCACTCTCTAAAATACCCCCAAATCCATGTTCCTCCACAAGTAAAACAAAAGACCACTATAAAGAGAGAGAGAGAGAGAGAGTGAGACAGAGACAGACATCAGTTGGACAATGTTTTATTGTTATATCTACAGTGTTAAAGCAAGTTTCTTATCATAATAATAAAGTGAACTCTAAATACAGGTTTCATGAATTCATGAATATGTATTTTGCTGCCCTCCCACAGGGTGATGGCCCCCACACAAGGGGTTGGTCCCCCACACAAGGGCTACGGCCCCCCAATGCGGGGTTCAGCCCCCCAACAAGGGGTTCAGCCCCCACACAAAGGGTTCAGGGGTTCAGACCCCCAAAAAGGGGATTGGCACTCTCACAAGGGGTACAGCCCCCCCAACAGGGGGTTCATCCCCCACACAAGGAGTACAGCCCCCCAACGGGGGCCAAATGGCCCCTGCAGGAGCTACCACCCCCCCTGAAAGGCCCACAAGCCCCACCCCCCCAATGGCTACCCCACCCAGCCCCACCCCCACACTCATTTTCCTCACAGACACAGGGACCAGAGATTAGCATGTGATATGCCTTGTGGAGAGTTATGGAGAATCCCATAAGGAGACATAATTTTAGGGTTGCATGAACCCCTCACCCCTTCTACCCTGCCCCTGAGCCCTGCTTCATCCCTTCCTCAAGACTCTCACCCCACTCCCTCGCCTGGTGGCCTTCAATCCACACACACCCTTCCCAGTTTACCACTCCTGCCTAGGTTTTGAGGATTGCAATTTTGGGCTGAAGTGATTAACTTTGGCCTAAATCCAACTTTTAGCACTTGAAACCTTCTAAAGTATTTGCACAAATTCACACAGAAAGTCTGGGACAGAGTTGGTCACTGAATCAGTGTCACCAGAGTACCAAGCTAACTTGACTTCTGCGGGCACATCCAGGCCAGAAGTCAAGGGGATGCTAGAGCATGGCTCCCTGCTTGGCTGGAACAGACAGCTTGGGCCAAGGCTTATGTATCCACCCTGCAAGTGGTGGGTTTCAAGGGAGATGCAAAGCATCTTGGGATGCTGGGGGACTGTGAGTTAACTTGAATCTGGAGGGGATCTGGGACAGAAGTCCAATAAATCAATTTAACCTAAATAAGTGAAGTCTGATATTACATCCATCCAAGTTTATCTTAAACTGGTTTCAGCCATTTTGAAAGCAGTTTATATGTACTGAACTTTTGTTATATTACAGGTTTGAACCAGTTTCCAATCATTTATACTTTTTTATGTATAATTTCTGTCCCTAGCCTAAGTGTCCTTACCATGCACATAAAACTGAAATCTCAATTGGAGCTTCTAAGAGCAATGTGCATAACAATAAGACCCACTATGGTCAGCTATATATGGGAATTTTTTCTTTGGTCCTAAGAAGAGGTAGTGCTGTTTGTTGACCTTTTTAAAGAGAAAGCTAACATATGATGTATGCCAGGATATAGACAGTTTCTTTCCGGCTTTCTAAAGACTTCTTCCCAATACAAAGCAGTCTAAACTGTATCAGTCCTCACTCTACATGTGTATTTACGCGTGCCTAACTAAATGCATCTTTGCTTAAGGTGATTTAGGTCTGTATCTACACATGGACATGTTAATGAGCTTAAGGTGAATTAAATTTAGGGGCAAATAGCTAAGTCATATTAGCTCACATGCAAATGCGCTAATGAACATTAACACAATGTCTATCCACTGATGCACACCATATTAATGTGCATTAGCATGGCTACATGTGCACTAATGCAATTTCGCTATTCACACCTAAATGTGGATGTACACCCTTAATGTACCTTAAATTAGTCTAATGTGCATTAAATGTGTACATGTAGACACACCCACCATCATCATCTTTGCTGTATGAAACAAAATAGCAAAAATTTGTTTCAAATGCAGCTTCCAACACATTTTTCTTAAACATCTCCCAACAAAACTTAATGCCTATAAGAGCCTGCCTATAGCAGAGAGACTAAAGAGCCAAGATATGTAGCTGAGAAAAAAGGGATGGTCTTGGAGCCAGTAATAATTATTGTTAATATACAGCAGCCCTACATACCAACAGAGATTTTTTTTCTATTGTTCTGGAGCACTGCACAGGTGCAGAGTAGTGGTATATATTCCCTATTGCAAAGAACTAACAAAGCAAAGAGACTAAAGGTAAGGAGAAGGATTTTTGCCATCTAATTAACTTATGTAGACATCACAGTTTTAGTATCTAAGCACCCCATGACTGTTTATAGATTTTATCATGGCGAGGTCTCACCCGGCAGCTGAACCTAAAGTAAGATCAGCAGGAAGAGTCAGTGCTGGGTGAAGAGGTCATACTACTGCCTAGTCTTTTTTTTCTCCTTCTGACCGCAGAAAAACAATTAACAAGAAGACATGCCTTCAATCCCTCCTCTTCTCCAAAGGAAGATTTTCCCCTCCCCACCCCTACCCCCACCCTCTATCTCTCCCTCCTGTCTAGTAGGAGTGGAGCTTCCACTGACAGTTACTGCTCCCCTGTGGAGAGAAGTCAGAGACAAGGCATAGATACTGCATGGATTCTCACTATCAATAGCTTTAAGTCATATATATGCAGGAGGGAGAAAAACTCTTCTTTCCATTTCACATCCAAATAGATTTACCACCCAGGTCAAATCCAAAAGATGACACTTACCAGAACTGGGATGGGAAGTAGCTATGCTCACATATGGTTTACTTACCTGTCTTTTGTTTGGCTATTGACCTCCTGCTTAGGGACATTAATCCCTGAGCACTTTTATCTTCCTGCATTCTTTCAACTCAAGACAAGGCCATACTACACCACCACAAGGTGGCAAGACCCATAATAATTGCCAGCAAAATTGGTGAGCGCCTGCTATTTTAGTCTTATCTTGTGCCCTGCTCCTTCCCATAGCCTTTAATAAGTTTTCAGAGAGGACTCACTGGAACCTATTGCAATTTGCAATAGAATTCCGCTATGTAATCATGGAATAGAATAACATTATATTGCACAAATCCATCTCTCTCTTTCCTTCTCTCTCCTGGGATGTCTACACAGCACAATGCAGTGCCATGTAGACATATCCAAGGCAGCTCTGAATGAACTTGATTGTGTTTGCTCTTCAGTGAGCAGATAAGTGAGCAGATAAGACTCTTAATACACACTAGTCACAGAACTGTCCAATAAAAAGGCACACAGTCCGTTTGCTAATTAGAGTTTCACTTTAAGAGACTGCTGAAATATTTATTGTACTATCTGCTGACCGTGCTGTCTAAAGGCAGCTTCATGTGGGGAGTTACTTTGCATTCCACAGAAGTTGTGCACATAGATTTGAGGGAAGAAGGAAGCCAGGACTTGAGATGAACTGTGAAGAAAACAGAACAAAAAAAACCCCTGTGCCTGGTTATAATATATCAGTTTTCTGGACTCCTATCAGCATATATAAAATAGCTCCCTAGATATTTGGGTTGCACCTTTGTTCCTCATTAAAGGAAGTTAGCATGCTTCATCCTCATCCTCATTCTGTACATCGATAACCTGGAGTGTTAACAATGGGCTGACAGCATCTGGAAAAGTGAGGTCTCTGCATGTCATTTAAGTGAGAAGCAGCACTGGAGTTATGGAGCTGAGACAGCTCCCACTGAAATCAACAGACAAGCTTCAACAAGAGCTAGATCAGGCCCAATATTAGCTTTTTCACAGAAGCCTCCCTCATTTCCCTAGACATGGGGGCACTATAGCATTGTTCATTTCAGTTTAAAGCTAACTCCTGTCTACAGTACTTGTAACTGAAGGCAATGGAAAATATAACACATAAAAGGACCAAAGCAAATGTACCCATCCCCAAACTCTAGGGTGTTCATTAGTTAGACATGCATTGATGAGCTATCAATATTTTAATAAGAAGTGCCTACATACAGCTGGTCTTAAATTTTCATGATAAAAACCTTTGTCAGAAAATGTTGACTTGTCAAAACCAATTTCTGGTGAAACTTCCCATTTGATTTTTTTTTAATTCAAATTACTAAAATGTTTTGTTTTGCCATTTTCAAAACAAAAAACTTTGCTTGCTTGTTTGAAGTTACTGGGGTTTTTTAACAAGAAATATTAATTTAGATTAAAGACATTAACAGAACATGACAGTACAGAAAAGGACTGTTTCTCATTGTGTGGATGTGTAGTGTCCACCACAGTGGAGCCACTACATCCAGCTGTTAGGCAAACCCTGACCAAAATTGGGATTTAGCACAGCTCTGATCCTTTTAATTGCACAGGGCTTGAATTTCCAATGTCATGTGTCCATTGGTCCCAGTGGAATAGGCAGAGAGTCAGCATAAGAAGAACAGCCGAATGGAACAGAAGGCTGTGCATTTGTGACAAGAGCACCTCTTCTATTTGGCAAGTCTGTTTGGGCCTTGGGATTTTTCCTGCAGTCTGGGGATGAGGCAAGGCTCTGCCCTTGCTGTGAAAAATGCTCTTTAACTGAAATACCCTACTGCCAGCTGTAGGTACCAAGAGTATCTATCTGCCTTGTACTGTCGCTCCTGGAATTATTGCCTGCGGAAAAAGGAGGTTCTTTAAATGTTGCCACAGATGGCAGTCAGAGATCCTAGCAATAAAAGCATCAGTATTGCCAGCTATTGTTATTATTAATATTATTATTATTAGTAGTAGTAGTATTGGATCACCAAAGGGACCCATTCAAAATCAAAGCTCCACTGTGCTTAGAGGCGCACACACCCATGCATGCACACACACAGAATAGGAGACACTCCCAGCAAAATAAAAGTGGCAGGACAGAGACAGGGTGGAAAAAAACACAGGCCTTAAGTAACTTACTGAAGGTCACAATAAGGAATAGCAGCTCAGACTCTAGACTGTATAGTCAAGAGTGAACAGGGTCTCCAGTGGATGGCTAAAGGAATGAAAGCCCCATGAACGCTTGCTCACTATTGCTTTGGCTGCTTCCAGATATTTGTTAGTGCTTAATTAGTACAGCAGGCTGTAAAGCAGTTGAGCAAATTTGTAATAGATCATTGGTTTTTATTGTTAAAAGACTCTAAATACAAAACTTTAATTCCTAGAGCTATTTAACTAGACTCCTTACAGGACTTACAGGACCTTCTCTTTATTCCATTCAACATGAATTTGAAAATTGGGGCTGCTTTTCTAGCCCAAGTACACATACAGATATGGGTAGGGTTTGGTATAAATACCTTGTCCTCCTCCTGTCCATGTACAAAATGAATGGTACATGGTGAATGAAGAAGAAGAACACACCTGTAAAAGACACATCTACACTGCTTCTATACTGTGTTCAGGAGCTCCATCATGATGCATGGTCACCCCACTCACTCAGACACTGCATACTCCAGATCATGGAAATGAAGCAATGTGGCCATCCTAAAATAGCCCTACATACACCAGGAATCATATCTGAAACAGCCTAAGGGCAGAACTGGAGCACATGCTCAGTAATTCTCAAGGCAGTCAGTTACATTGTACCATTTCTGGGATTTGGCACCCACAGGATGAGTCTACACAAGACACTTTACTGTGCAGTAGAGCTAATTACTGCACAGTAAGCTTCTGTGTCTACACGTGAAGGCACTTACTGCACAATAAGTGGCTCTAATCATGAGTAAATCTGCTGCAAATACAAGTAGCAAATTTACTCAAAATTTGTAATTGTCTTTGTGATCACACAGCTGGGTGGGAAACAGGTTCTCCAACCCCCATCCTGAGATCACAGAATGATGGCTGGGAGCTGTCCTTGTCAGGGGCACGTCCTAGCCCCATGCCCTACTTGGGCTATCGAGGCACAGGACTTAGAAAGAGCTGCAGGGGTGGGGCAGGTTCCAGTCCCCTACTCCATCTGCCAGTAGGGCAGCTAGCAGTGATCTCACTGCTCACTGGGGCCTGCCCCTCCCCTGCAGCTCTTTCCAAGTCCTAGCCCCAGCCAGGGAGCCAGGGCCAGGAGCTCCCTACAGCTGAGGCAGGGCAGCATTGTCCCACCCCAGCAGCAGGCAGCCCCCCAGGGGCAGGGAACAATGTCCCAGCCACCTCCAGGAGACAGCTGTCTGTTGGCCCCATGCTCCCTGCCAGCCCCTCAGCTAGCACCAAAGGGGTACCTTGACCTCCCCCTGGCTGCTGCAGGGGGCTGGTTCAGGGCCAGGAGAGTTGGAGCAGGTTGCTGCCATGAGCAGCAAATCCACTCCCAAGACCTTGTACATGTAGACACCTGCCGAGGAGCATTTACTCATGAGTAGTTTACTCATGAGTAAACTGCTCCCAGATCAAACGCATGTGTAGACAAACCTACATAGCATGAGTGAGTGGGAAGCATGGGCTTCAATGTGGCATGCCCCATTGTGGCACAGAGGTGGTATAGACAAGCCCAAAGTATCAGCATAATCCAGAACTGGCATTGTTGTAAGACCCAGGACACCTGGCTCTACCATTGATCTCAGTGATGAGCATCCAAAAAGGGCGTGGAAATTCTGAATGCCACCTTCAGAGGAAATTTTGATTTGTCTGCAGCAAATAAGGTCTGGGGCTATACACTAATATTGAGGAGAAAGTAAATGATTGAGAACTGCTCATGAAGTGTGACATTTTGTTCCTTCCTGGCTGTCCAAGCATCCGATTTGGTTGCGTACATGGTCATCTAAGAGCCAAAAACACCCCCTCCACACAGGTTAGCATTCTATTCCTTTGTGTTTAACCCTGCGCATGTGGACAACTATGCACCTTAGCAGACTGGGTATGCACACTGGCTACAAAATAGGAGAGACGACCTGTCATCTTTTTCCCCAAATGTCTGAGTGGCTACCACACTACAGGTCAGCCACAGCAGACTTCGTGGGCAGGAAGGAGGAGGGGCAGGTTTGTACTATCTGGGGCCCTTGCTCCCAGTGAGGCAGAAGCATGCCCTTTCCCATTTTTCCCAATGAATCTATTTGTGGCTCTGTGTTAAAAGGAGCACTGAAAAATGGGCTGTATGACAGCTGACTTATAGCGTAGTATTTGGAGTATTATGCTGGTAAGTCAGGGACACCCAGAATCAAATTCTCTCTATTCTGTAAAATATTTTGGCTGACACCATTTCTGGGTATCTAAGGCTGCTGCATATCCACAAGGTGTGTGCATATGTGCTCTGGGTGGTACTGTACATGCCCAGTCTGCTTGACTACGAAGTCATCTATTTGTGAAGGGCTACAAGCCCAGGAATAGAATGCTAACTTCTGCATAAGTGGCATTTTTGGCACTTAGATGATCAAAATGCCACATAGACAACAAAATCCAGATGCTTATATGCCCATGAAGAGCACCCTATGTGAGCACTGTCCAACTTGCATGCTGAATGAAATGGGTCCTCTGGAAAAAATAGTGTGTCACTACAGAATTACAGAGCACATCACAATGCTTGTCAATGAGACTTTGGGTACAGAACCCTTCTGAAAATCTGACCCAGTATGCTTTGTTTAGCATCATCGTCTATGCATCTTACTGTTGCTTCTTTGTAAGAGGCCCTGGTGAAGAATGATAAGGAAAAAATTCCTGTAAGTTCATAAAAGAGCCCTGGTACAATGACTTGTGTGTGTGATTATCTCATTTCCTCCTGTCAAGGGGGAAAAAATAACCCCTCTTCTCCTCTGAAGATGATGTGGCAATTCATTATATAGGACACTGAGAGCAGGTGACTCACACAGAAGCAACCAGTACAGACTGCATCTCAGGTTCTGTAGGCGGACAATATTGGAGATAACCAGCAGCAGATAGTTTAATGGAAATCTGTGGTTCCTTCTCCAAGTCCACTGTAAATGTCCTGCCTCATCTCTGTACACACAAACATCCTGTTAGACACAAATGTGTCAGGCTTTGTAGCCTAGAAGTTTCTAGAGACAGGGAGCACAAATACCTGCTGCTCTGTGCTTGTGGGGTAACTAGTACAAGGGAGCCCCCTTCTTTCCTGGCCCCTTTGCACTGCAGTCATCATTCTCCTGCCCTCCTTAGCTGGTCTTATAAGAGTGACCCAGTGAAGCCAAAAGACAACTAATCTGTTCCCTGCTATTCTGTAGCCTCCAAATCCTCCATTCTGTAAAGCTACAAAAGTGGATTGCTTTTAACTGTCTTAACAAATGGAAAGGGAATTAACTTTTTAGAGGTTGCTGGGGTGGGTGGGAGGGGGGATTGAAGTTGCAAAATGTCCTCAATATTTGCGTGCTTTGCAGGTTTCCCCTTGAAACAAATACAAATACTGCCGATGCTTTCTCCTCATCCAATCCTGACATTTACCAAACAGAGTTCTGTTATTTGACCTCCCTCTGTAAACATTGACATTGCACTCACATGTATAATAGTTTTCTGTCTGTTTTACCGCAGTCGAATGTTTCCACTGGGAATGTTATTACTTATTATGGCTGGAAATGCACCTGCACCAGCTGTGAAGCTAAACATAAAAAACACACCAACCAAAATCCTGGAGTCTCTTAACAGACCTCTACTGCATTATTGCCATGAAGCCAGCATTCATCTTGAGAGGGTAGGAATGAAATATCCCTTTTCTCTTCCTTTGAGAAAGACTCAGAATTCTTCTGCATTCCACTTAAATCATCTCCTCTCTTCAAAAAGTACAATATTAGCCATGAGCATTAAGTTCAATTATCTGTCAAAGTGCCAGTAAATGCACAGAGAAGAGAAACACTAACATATTTAATGCAGGCTGCTGGTTAAAATATTGGTCAGGGAATCACGGATTGATTCATTACCTTGGTGAATTTGCATCCAGGCAATCTTGGTGAATTTTGCATCCAGTTTTCTCACTGGGAGCTGCTGGTTGCTGAAATGTTTGGAAATGTCTAATCATAATTCCCTTGCACCTCTGCTCCCCATTGTAAAATGGAAGGGAAATTCTTTCAGATACTGTTCTCATTTTCTGTTGACACTCTTAAGTTAGTTGGGGCAAAGACTCACTGAGCACGTCTACATGTGCATTAATGTGCTTTAGTTAATACACATTAAATCTAGTAACAGTATACATAGAACACGTAACATAACCAGAAGTCAGTCTTGACACTTGTGTCACTGGTTGGTATTGTAACAACTATAAATAAACGTGGAAGGAACTAATGTCCTAGCTGCATTCCTTCCATTCTTTTTGGAAAAGGGGGAAGAACCTTTTACCCAGACTCTAATCTTCACAGTAAATTTGAAGTTCTATTTAAAAAAAAGCAACAACAACACTGACAAAATTAATTTTTACAGCATGTTTCTTTTCTTTTTTTTCAAGTGTCTGAATTTGCTAATTCAAGCTGGAGCTGAGAACAGCTGTGATGGAATCCTGATGCAGAATCTGTTTTCTTAATAATAATTCTGGAGAAATATTGGAACTTCTGTAGGGAAAGATGCTCTGTCCAATCTTGCAGGCCCAATAGATTCAGAGAAACATTTCAGTTGATATTTTCAATGATATCCAAGAGATTTGGATTGATTAATTTTAATGGGAATCCAACATCCAAAACCAGGCAGTTTTGAATATCTCCAAATCAACATACTAGTTGTGTATTCAATCCAAACCTGCTAACTTTTGGGGTTTGCTGTTACTGCTTCTATATCATGTGATTCTAATCAACTCATTCACAGATGATCACTTGCTCCCTGTAATAAATAGTGTAGTATTCTTCAGCAATAGAAAAGCCCAGTTCAGTAACTTAATTGCAATGAGAAATGGACAAATTTTGGGAGTATTTTTCAGTAAATTAAATGTGTGTCAGCCAAAAGGAACTTTCTCAGTGTAAAAGAATGACCATGAAGTGGTTTTCATTTTATGCAACTACTAGTAGTCAGATGCAAATGAGCAGAGGTATGCAGGGGAGCGCCCACCCAGTCACCCTGTCTTTATGGGCTTTGTGGGTTTGAGACTGTGACTGGTAGGAGACAGGAACAGGAGAGAAGAGTGAAGAACCAGTATTTCTCAAGCAGCTGAGGGCCTAACACCTTTGTACTTACTCACAGTGGGTATATCTACACAAGATGCCTTAATGTGCAATGGACTGTTCTACTTCACATTAGCATGTCACAGCAAACACCATGTTAGTGTGTTAATGCACAATAGAATTAGTCTACTGTGCATTAAGCATACCAAAAATGTTCACTTTTGCTACCATGCATTAGTGTAGCTATTGCACCTTTATCTAGTAACTCATATTTGAGTTACTAAATTTAATGCACAGTATTGAAGGTGCATTAATAAACAGGTAGACATGCCCAGGGAGGAGTTGTTTACTTTTGAAGCTTTTCCTTCTTTATATTGGAGATTTCAACTTAGTTGGGCCCCTTCCCATCTCCCTGGTATGCAAAGGGACTGGATTTGGTGAAAAGCAGGCAACAGGAATTTCCTTTAGTGGAAAGCAATTGCTCACACGCAAAAAACCAATGGAGGTTGTTTCTGTTCCAGCTGTAGCCCACTGTAGCCTAGCAGGATCCCTGAGGACATATGGATATGCTGTAGATGAGCCAGGGCCACATTGAAGTAGTATACATCTTCCACTAGGATAAAATACAGCAATCTGTAGTCTGCTTTTGCTAGGGCTGGGACTAAGTTGGTATAGAAAAGAATTACCAGCTCCCCACTGCAGCTAGAGTACAGTGCTAACATAGAGACTATGTGATCCCCAGGGTCTAGATTGTGCATCTAAGGCACAACCTATTTCCAGGAATCATGTGAGACCGAACATGCTTTTGGGAGTGTCAAGAGATGTCCTACCTCTGACAAGCATAGCACTTCCCAGAGTGACCCAGCCACTTTGCAGGAGGAGGGATTTCTTCCTCCTACAATTAACCAGGCCATAGCTACACCAACCATAAGGGTGGATGAACTACATTGCAGAGGAGCTGCTCTTCCTGGTCTATTGATAAAGGCTCCAGTTCAGCCAAGTGTTTTACCATATGCCTAGCTTTATTCACATGCTTTAGTCTCATTTAGTCACCATTTGAGATCAGGTCTCTTATCCTTTGTTTCTACCCCATCCAGACCCAAAAAGTGACAGGAGTAAAGCATGTTCTAAAAGTTAAGCATGTGTTTGAGTGCTTAGCAGACAGACATCAATAGAGGAATTCAGTGTAACAATCTGATACCCTCAAACAGTACTAAAGTGCACTTCAGTTTTGTAGGGTGAATAATGAAATAAAAAGCCACCCTATTGAAAAAAAAAAACACCTTGAGATATTTTAATCTCTCTCAGACATCAGAATGATGATGTGCACATACCTGGCCATGGGTCAGCAGCCCATCTGCACTCTGCATCTGTTTAGTTTAAGTTTTTACCTTTTAATCTTGCAGACATATCAGCTCCAAACCCTCTTCATAACAGCCCCAGTGGGAGGGGAGGAACAGCAGGTTTTTCAGTTGTCTATTAACAATCTGGCCCTCTCTATAACTCCTGTCAAAGATCCCACAGTGGGAGAATCCTCAGGAATTGCCTTTTTGCTTCTCTGTGAATTTTCCCTATCCCAAGACATCACGGGGTATGCCACAGTGCAAACTCATTGCCAAAAAAGAGAAAACATTCCTCTTATTATTAAGTTCAGAATAATCTATTCTGCATTATCATATCATATATCCTTGCTTAATAGGGAAAATAGCATTTTAAATCCTAAAACAAGGACAATAAATGGGTGACATTAAAAAAAAAAAAAGAAAAGTCTGCTTTCATATGGTATTTGGCACAATTACTTTAAAAAAATGAAAGGTCTCAGATTGCAATCCAGAATCCTACATTATGAAAATTCCTTTGAACAGTTTCTGCGAACCAAAATACCTGCATTAAAGAAGCAGTTTGAAATATGGAGGTGCCAATTACCTGGTTTAGGTAAACTTTGGAATAGTTAATTAGCTCAGCTTCCCTCATTTAGGTATGCTTCCCTCATGTAAAACTAGGCTTTGAGTGACCTGTTAAGGTATGTAAGGCAAAATGTGTTTATAATCTATCTATAGATTATAAACTGGCTAAACAGTAATTTCTTTCATGAATTGAAACACAAAAAGGAATCTTATCAAAAGTATAAATCTAGTTATAGTACTAGAGTACTATAGTATACTAGAGAAGAGTATAAGAGTATCACATGGACATACTGTTACGTGGATACATAATTGGTTGGATCATTGTACTCAGCAAGCAGTCCTCAATGGCTCAATGTCTAGTTAGGAAAAGGTATCAAGTTGGGTTCCCCAGGGTCTGGTATTATTATCTTTATTAATGACATGGATGATGGGATCAAGTACATGCTTAGCAAATTTGCAGATGACTCCAAGTTGAGTGGAGTTGCAGAAATTCCAGAGAGTAAGGACAGGACTCAGAATGACCTGGATAGACTGGAGGAATGGTCCAGAATCAATCAGATGGGATTCCATAAGGACAAATGCAAAGTTCTGCACTTGGGAAAGAATACACGTGTGCACAAATACAGGCTGGGGACTGATTGGCTAGGCTGCAGTACTGCAGAGAAGGACCTGGGGGCTACAAGGGGCCATAAACTTGGGGCCATAAACTTGTACATGTGATGAAAATTAGCCATTTTTGTGGAGCCTCGTCCTTCCTTCCATGGTGGCAAAGCCTGCTGGAGTCACCCAGGTGGACTGCTAGTGGGCAGGTGCTGCCCCAGCTCAGGCTCAGGGAAGAGTTGGATTGGGCTGGCTGCTGCCTCCGAGCTAGGGAAGCACCTGCCCACTAGCAGCCTGCCCAGGTGGCCCCAGGGGGCACTGCTGCCAGAAAGGGAAAGACTAGGGCCCCCCACAGCTCAGGGCCCACTGGAAGCTTACTCTCCTCCTCCACTCCCCAGTCATGGGAGAGGCAGGCAGGCTGTGTGGGGAAAAAAAAAGGACCAGGTCCCTCGCTGCTATTTATTTTTTTCAGTGGAGCCTGCCTGTGCGAGCTGCCACCAGGCCACACAGTAGCTGAGCTGCAGGGGGGGCCAGCCCTTCCCTCCATGGTGGTAGTGCCTCCCAGGGCTTCCCGGATGGGGTGGTAGCCATGCAGATGCTGCTTTAGCTCACAGGCAGCACCGACCAGATCTAACTCTTCCCTGAGCCCGCCCTAGTCAAACCTCACTTGGAATACTACATCCAGTTTTGGGTCCCACGTATCAAGAAGGATATAGACAGTCTGTAAATAGTACAGCAAAGAGAAAAAAAAAATTAGGAGCCTGGGAAGCAAGACTTATGAAGAAAGGATGAAAGAACTAGGGTCATTTAGTCTGGAGAATAGAAAACTGAGGGAAGATTTGATAAACAGTCTCCAAATACCTAACAGGTGATTACAGAGAGAATGGAGATGGGCTTTTCTCTGTGACTGTAGGGGACAGGACTAGGAGAAATGATCTCAGGGGAAATTTAGATTGGAGATTGGGAGGAACTTTCTGACTATGAGGGAGGCTAAGGATTAAAACAAGCCATCTAGAGAAAATTTGGAATCTCCATCCTTGGCAGTTTTTTAAAAGCAGGTTAGACAGGGCGTGTCTACACATACGTTTGATCCAAGATCAGTTTACTTGTGAGTAAATTATGTGTGAGTAAATGCTCCCGGGCAGGCATCTACACATGCAGGCACATGGGAACAGATTTGCGGATGCTAGCAGCAAACTGCTCCCACTTCCTGCAGTCCTGGTAGCAGGGCTCTGTACCAGAGGAAGCACAAGGCTCTGGTCACAATTACCAGCAGCCATCTTGAAAAGCCAGCCCCACTCTCTGCTTCCTGCCCAGCCACTTCGCTAGCCAGAGGCAGCATGCACAGCACTGGGGCAGCTCTCTCTTTGCTGCCTCCGTCTCCCCCACACCATGGCTGCTTCCGCCCCTGATCCTGATAGTGAAGCCCAGTGCACTGGGCTCCTGCTGGCCCACTGTGCTGACCAGAAGCTGGTCCATTGCTGTCTGGGCCCTACTGGCTCTCCCACATGCAGTGACCATCTGCCTGGCCACACTGTGCCATTCCAGGGCTACAACATCCATGCAGTTGCCATCTGGACCCTGTCGTGATGACTCAACCCTGGCAGGGAGGCTGACAATGGGCTGCTGGATGCCACCACTGGGGCTGCCCTCACCTTCCTGGGCCTCTAGCCCCGGCACCTCTGGGCCTGCTGGGCAAGTCAGGACTAGTAGCTGCAAGTCATTCAGCAGACCTGGGATGATGAGCAGTGGCTAGAGGCATGCAGGATGACCCGGGCCACCTTCTGGGACTTCCGGGAGCACACCTGGAGTGGCCACCAGCCTCTGCTATGTGGACCACCTCTTTGGTGTGGCCAAGGCCACCATTGAGGAGGCTGTCCTGGAGGTGTGTGGGGCTCTCCAGGACGTCCTGGGTCACATGGTGCTCTGGGTGCACAACCCCCTGGTTGGTGGTGGTGGCAGGGTTCCATGCCCTGGGACTCCCCCAGTGCATTAGAGCCCTGGACAGGACCCACATCCCTGTCACCTGCCCACTCCATGGCAACTGCCCCTACTATAGCCTGAGAGGTTTTCACTCTGTTTTGCTCCAGGCCATTATTAACAACTGCAATCCCTTCACCGATGTGAGCGTTTGCTGCGAGGGTAGTGTCCACAATGCCTGCATGTTTTGCAACTGTGCCCTGCAAGCCCTGGTGCAGAATGGCTACTTCATGCCAGGGGTGCAGGACCTGCAGCTGGGTGTCATGGTGATCCTACCCCTCCTCATCGGGGGACCCCACCTACCTGCCCTTGCCTTGTCTCTACATCAGCTAGCTGGACCCCCACCATGCCCAATTTAACTGGTGCCTGGGCCAGACCCGTACCCTGCTGGAGAGTGTGTTTGGGTACCTTGAGGAATGCTGCTGCACCTTTACCACCTACCTCGAGTTCACTGAGGACTACATCCCCTGTGTCATCTTTGCAGCTTGCATGCTGCATAATATCTGTGAGGCCCGGGGAGAGCTCCTAGGGTAGACTGCTATGGGGTGGGGGCACCTAAGGGGCAGAACCTGGGAACAGGGAGCCAGCACCCCAGCCTCCCCTATGGGTGCACACACTGCAGAAAGAAGGCCAGTGGACCTTTGCAAAAACATTGCCACCAGCACAAACATATTCCCTGGCATGTGCTAGGCCTGTGTCTGCCTAGCTGTGAGGGCATGGGCTGCTCAATAAATTTTTGCATTTTCTCCTGCCTCCCTGCATGCTGTGGGAGGGGAACCTGGGGGCCAGTGGGTTGCAGCCAGCCTGAGTGGAGAGGGGGAAAAAGGGGAGGGCCCAGGGCAGGGGCAGCGGCCAGAGCAGGGAGGGTCCTCCCCTCAGTGAAGGGCTTACCATGTGGCTTGGGTTGGCGCGGCTGATGGCTCCAGTCAGTTCCAGCTGGTGGCAATGGCTTGCAGCTCCAGGTAGACTCACTGAATGGTGGGGTGCAGCATGCAGGTTCCTGGGCAGAACCACCCCTCCCTCCAAGAAAGAAGAGGGTGCTGCTGGCAGCTGGTGGTGACATGGCCAGCCATGCCCCATGTCTGGGCCTGAGGTTGCAAAGCTGTCAGGGCAGGTGCTGCACTGAGCTGCTGGTGAAAGCCACAAGTGGGGAGCTCAGCAGGACAGGCCGCTGGTGCTCTGAGGGCGCCCCCCCCCCCGCCCATGACACAACGCAGGTGCCAAGTGGGGCAGGGGCACTGACCCTACAGATCCAACCCACAGCTTAGCCCTAAGTTATTCATCTGGCCTACAAGGCCAAATGTCCAGCAGGTGGGGGGCTCACCCAGGGGTGATGGTGGCCAATGGATCACTGGTGTGGGTGGCTCCCCCTCCCTGCAGCCAGTATCCAGGGCCAGCAGGGACAGTGTGCAGTTCTGGTCCCACTGCAGATGGCTCTGGCCCAGATGGGGGCTACTTTGTGGCAGAAGCCCCAGGGCAAGGGCTAGGGCATGGGCTCCTGGCTTGTGCAGGTAGCATTGGACCTCTGCCTAAGCCCATGGTGGGGGCTGCTGTTGCGTGGTGTGCAGCTGCCAGGGGGCAGGTGGGACTAGGCTTAGGAGCTGGGCAGCAGGCAGTATGAAGGCAACCGCCAGTGCCAGATTGATGACCAGCACCTGGTGGTGGTCCTCTGTGACCTCCACTGACCTGCCCACAACCACGTTCTACTGCCACATGGCCTCCACCCACTCACACTCCAGAGCCAGAAGCTGAGTCTGGAACTCCTGGTCCACCTGGTCCCACACATCCTTGCAGGCCACATCCTCCACCCTCTATGTGTTCTTGCAAACAATGTCCTCTGCCCACCACCAGGGCTCTGCATGACAGGCCCATGCCA
This sequence comes from Alligator sinensis, assembly GCF_000455745.1. Taxonomy (NCBI): domain Eukaryota; kingdom Metazoa; phylum Chordata; order Crocodylia; family Alligatoridae; genus Alligator; species Alligator sinensis. Next base: position 433,925 of record NW_005842684.1, on the reverse strand, counting down.
TGTCCTCTGCATGCCAGCCCATGCATCTGCCAGATGGTCCTCTGACACCATCACCAGACAATCCAGGAGGAAAGTCCTTTCCTCGGTCCTCCTCTGGCAGAGATAGCACATCTGCAGGGCCCTGATTCTGGGCAGCAGTGACCCTGAGGCTGTATCCCGGCTTCCAACGGTGGCCTCTCCCCAACGTGCACCTGCAAGGCCTACAGCACCAAGAGAAAGAAGGTGTTTGTGAGTTTACAACATTTTTTAGATAAGATGCTCTCTACCAGGGTCCTTTGTGCTGCCCAGCCTCAGATTGAGGGGGATATGCATGGGTGCCCAGAGACTGTGGTAAGTTGGAGGGCCAGGCCTGGGCCAAGGCAGCTTCTGTTCAAGCCCCACATCTCCACTCACTCCCCTAGGGCTGGAAGACCACTGGGTGCTAGCTATGGGCAACCTGCCTTCCACATCCCGTTCCCAGGCTGAGGCAAGCCAGGCTCCTGGCAGCATCTGCTGCTGTGGTTCCAGATCCCACTGTCCCTGCTTCCCCTCCTGCAGGCCTGCTGCTGTCCTGTGCTGTCACCAACCCCACAGCACCTGGGCTCACAGGGCACAGGGCTCCCAGATGACTGCCTGCACCCCCATCCTCCCTGCAGAAGGCCTCTTCTGCTGTGCATGTCCCAGGTGCTGCATGAGGAGCTGTTTGCATGGACTGAAGGGTGCCCAACCCACTACATCCTGCTGCTGCTGATCACCATGGTGCCCTGAGTGAACCTGTGGGCTTGTCACAGGACCCTGAGCTTTGATGATACAACCTATGCCACTTCCTGGAGGGCTACTTGTGGTTGTGCTACATGTTCATGACCCCCAGAGCTGAGAAGAGCATTGCCACCAGCACAAACTTGTTCCCTGGCATGTGCTAGGCCTGTGTTTGCCTAGCTGTGAGGGCATGGGCTGCTCAATAAAGTTTTGCATTTTCTCCTGCCTCCCTGCATGCTGTGGGAGGGGAACCTGGGGGCCAGTGGATTGCAGCCAGCCTGAGTGGAGAGGGAGGAAAAGGGGAGGGCTCAGGGCAGGGGCAGGGACCAGAGCAGGGAGGGTCCTTCCCACAGTGAAGGGCTTACTATGTGGCTCAGGTTGGTGTGGCTGATGGCTCCAGTCAGTTCCAGCTGGTGGCGATGGCTTGCAGCTCCAGGTGGACTCACTGGATGGTGGAGTGCAGCATGCAGGTTTCTGGGCAGAACCACACCCCCCTCCAAGAAAGAAGAGGGTGCTGCTGGCAGCTGGTGGTGACATGGCCAGCCATGCCTCGTGGCTGGGCCTGAGGCTGCAAAACTGTCAGGGCAGGTGCTGGCCTGAGCTGCTGGTGCAAGCCACAGATGGGGAGCTCAGCAGGACAGGCTGCTGGCGCTCCAAGGGGCCCTCCCCTGGTGACACAACACAGGTGCCAGGTGGGGCAGGGGTATTGACCCTACAGATCCAGCCCACGGCCTAGCCCTAAATTATTCATCTGGCCTACAAGGCCAAATGTTTGAGCATCACTGGTCTAGATTGCTCACCCTTATGGAGAAAAGAGCCAGGTTGTACCACAAAGCAGACAGTTTAAACAGGGATGCAAAATTGCAGGAATTATTCCACTTTCCTCCCAGGTGCTGTTTATAATCCAGTTACAATCCAGCCCTTCCAAAGGCATAAACAGACATTACTTCAGGGAGAAAACCTTTTTGTCCCAGGATCCTACAGTCCACTGTCCTACTTTAAATATGACAGTTAAAATGTGCTACCACTTCCCCGCACCTCCAATGCTGTGTGAGTGTGTAAATTAATCATTGTGCAGTTCATTCCAAGGTCAAGTCTGTCAGGTTATGTGATCTTTCTAGCCACCTAGGAGCAGAGGAGCAACAATGCAGCTTGGATGGGCCTTGTGTGTAAATGGCTGTGCCACTCGTCATCTGTCACAGGACTGCCTCAAATGAGATGCCTGTTTACAGTTTAAGAAACTGAATCACATTTTAACAAGCCTTTCCTTCCCCACTGTCCATCTTGAGTAGCCAGATACAAGGGTTTGGATATATCCAGTTTCCATTGCAGAGCTTCCAAGCTCCATTTTGGTTGTTCTTCCGTTAAGACTTTCTACCCTGTTTAAATCTGGACATCTGATAGAAAATACAGGTGATCCCAGGATTATTATGTCAATGACCCCATATGAGACCAAAGAGGATTAAACAGATGAGGACAAGTCAAGAGATGATCTGATGAGTTGGGAACTTTATCTTTTGGGGTTCATTTAGAAGGAACTTTTTGAAATTTTGAATGAAAGAAGAAAATCTGAGAATCTGAGATTGATGTAAGAACAGAGTGATAAGGTGACTGTAGACTTCCAAATAGCCTTTCCGAAACTCCCACACATATTTCTGTTTTTCACTTGAACATACCAGTTTCATCCTCACTAAACTGGTTTCTCTCCAAGCTTCCTCCCATCTCCATCTCTTCAGTAGATCATTTTGTTCTGCCAAACTTTCCTTTTCCATTCCCTCTTCCCCTTGTTGTATCGCCAGACACTTCATCTGAGCAACACTATATGTTTCAAGTGAAAATTGTCAGACTTATGGCATTTTTTTAAGCAATTCATTTTTCAGAAACCTTATTTCTCAGACTCAGTTGGCCTAGAAAACCACTTCTTATGCCTCAAAAAAAGCTTCTGCAAAATGAAATTTATTGGCTGACTTCAGCCTCTCTGATGATTAGACTTTTCTTTCTGTGCAGTTATTCTCAGGTATCACTGACCTCTCCCCATACCCCCAGGGTTTCTTTACTTGGAAAAAAGCAATCAAAACATCTTTGCTGAGAAAGAATATTACCACAAAACTCAGAACTGGGGATACAATGATAGAAAAACAATGCCTTATAAGCATGTGTTCTTCTGCCTGTCTTGCTGTCTCTGTCCTGCCTATTCAATTCTATTTGAATCCCTTTTATTTTTCAGTTTCCAGTAATTGCGGGGTTCTAGTCATTAGTCTTCTTTAGAATAGATTACATATATATTAGAACTGTGATTTTTTTTCCCCCTATTTTTAAACCATCCTAAAACTCCAGCTGAAATGAGGGGAAAAATCTGTTGGTTTTTTTTTTCCAATAGGAAACCTGCCAAGACAAATTTAAACTGGTTATATTTACAAATTTGCAGTAGGGAAATAATTCTAGTCTATGATACCAATGACTCAAAATAAGCTCTTCATTCAAAGACAGCATCTCAGTGCATAGGATTATTTTTTATCAGCTCTAAATCTAATGCTAAGCCCGAAAATCATAGGTTCACATTTTAGATATATAAGAGTAGTCTTTTGGCCACATTGTGGCTTTGGCTAGCAGGCTTTAAAGCATTTTCTTATTCCCCACTGTGTGATCTACTTCCATTTTGGGCAGCAAACTTTACAGTTACCAGATTCTGAGGTTTCTGATGAAAACCCATATATTTCCTTGAAATTAGACATTTCCCACTGAAATTGCTGTTTTAATAGAAGAGTTATTTTTTCATCAGAAATTATTTGAACCAAAAGGTTTGAGCAACTCTACTCACAGCTATCAGGAGCTTGAATTCAGTTTCTCAGACTATAATGGATAGCAGCCCAAACCTAATTCAACCCACGTACCACAGTGACATTGCTCTGGCATTTGATAGGGTCAAGCCTGTTATATAGTCAGGAGAGCTCTTACTGAATATTCATGAGTTATTTGGCTTTTAATAGTAACATTTAAATACTACCACTGTGTATCATAATCCTTCCCCCCAACCAGTTCTTTGTCTTTCCTGAATTTTCTCTCTCTCTCTTACACATATACACACACACACATACAAACACAAATATTAAATAATGATCAGCATTCTGTCTATAAAATTTAGGTCTAAGACTGTAATGTCTGGAAGTTCCCCACCCCTAACTAGTTATAACTGTGTGGGCATATCTACATGAGACATAATTGCTATGCATTTATTTAGTATTTGTATTAGCCAGTACTAAATAAATGTGCAGTAACTGGAGTTACTGAGCAATAGTACCAGCAAAAGTCACTTAGGTGATGCTACTGCACAGTAGCCTAACAATACTGCACAACAGCATATTAGCATTGTCTGTGCTGCTACTGAGCAGTATTTTTTGGCTACTGCACAGCCAGCATCTCATGTAGATGTGCCTTATATGTAGAAAATAACACACTATTTAAAAGCCTACCATATAAAAAACAAGAGAAAAAGTTGATAAGCCTGACTTTCTCTAGTTTAGGAAAGAACACTGCATTCTTTTGAACAAGTTCAAACTTTATTATTATAATTATTTTGCATATGAATACAATTTCATGCTATCATCTCCTGGCAAGAGGTTCATTATGTACATTAACTGACAGCTGTGAAATTGTCTACTACTCGTTATAGAGGAAGACAGAACAAATCAAAATAGATGCTTATTCTGTACTTAGGCAAATTCACAGAATGGGAATTTTCTCCAATTCACATTGCTACAGACACTTATCTTTCTATAGGCTCTCAGCACAGTGAATGCATTCACTCATCATGGCATATTGAGTATCTGCCTATTACTGAAAGCTCAGACCCCTTCCAGCATCCCAGGGACTTTTTTTTAAGGCTACAGTGATTGGCAACTCAATGGAGGTAAGAGTAATTTTCTATTTCCTTAAAAAAAAAAAAAAAAAGAATCTCCAGAAGTGTTGCAGTCTCATTTAGCACTGACAGGAGTCTATGAGGCTTTCAAATAGCCTCAACTTTCATATCCCGGTGAATGATCATATTGAAATCAGCATGAGGCAGGGTTGTGCTTTGCTGAAATTCCCTTCAGCCATGGTTGCATAGTAAGCAACTGTTGGCCCTGAACTGGATAGCCCTCTGTCTGCTCAGTTTTAGTCTATAGATGTTCTGATATGGAGCTCAACACCATTGTCTCTTCCTTCAGTGTTCCAGTCTGGGAAACGTAAAGTGATCAAACTTTAGTCTTTCTGGTCACCCTCCTCATCCCTAGAGAATGGCTAACAGTCACTGAGTTCAATCACACTACTGTGATGAAAGGACAGTCAGTTGGATGTAAAAATCCAATGTAAAGTCATTCCAGAAGTATATAAGCCTAAAGCTAAGCACTTCCACCTCTTTTGCTATTCACTTATAGCTTTCTTGATTTCACTGGCTTTAAAGTCAAAAAGGACCACCAGATCATCTGGTCTGATCTGTGCACTACAGGTCACCAGGTCTAAGCAGACACCCTACATCAAGGTCACAGCCCTTAGTTAAACCAAAGTATTTCATTCACAAAGGGAATGATTTGTGTGCCACAGGCAGAGAAGAATAGAGGCCAGGGCAACAAATGCCCAGCAATGTCAGAGATTGATAGGGTGAGCAAGGTCCTTAGAGGCCTTGCATGGGAACCATTCCTTTCTCCTCAAGGTCTCTGAAGACTTGGTATGGAAGAAAACTCTATCTTTTCCTTCCAGCAATAACAATAAGCCTGAATGTGTGAGCCTGGAGCCCCACCAGGAACCTGAGAAAGATCTTGTCTTACAAGCACTGAACCTGCAATCCGCAATGCACCAGCCATCCTCTGCTCCCAGGGTTGAAGTCTTAAATTGTACATTCTTGGAGCTGAGACTGTCTCTGAAATATATCTGGTATCTACCCCAGTTACCTTTGTGCCCATTCCCAAATCAGAAAAAAAAAGATTATTAATGGAATTGTCCATATTTAGTAAAACAAAACAAAAAAAACAAAAACAAAACCCCTGTTATTCATGTTTATTAACTTCATTTCAACTTCCTGATGAATAATGTAGTTTAACAAACAGGCTAAATAATTCCTATAACTGAGTCTTAGAGTCAAAATTCTGCTTATAGCTAGGCTATGTCTACATGGCAGTCCAAAGGAGTGACTGAAATTTGTGTAAACCTCCACAGACCAGCATTAAACTAGCCAGTTTGTGTATTATCAAGAGCTTAACTACAACAGCACAGCCTTCTAAATGGATTGCACAAACCTAGCTAGGACAATGAACAGGAATCTGGTGGCTGAAGCCCTTGAGGCGGAGGCTACACTGTCATTGGTACCTGAACTATCTAGTTTCTAGCTTGCCCCAGTATGTTTATATAGGCTATGAGCATGTCCAGATGAGCACGCACATGCAGTTTGCAGCACCTCAAAGCTGTTTGAGGCACCACAAACCACACACGGTGCACATGTGCCCATTTGCTGCATTGCTAATTTGCTGTGTGACACCAAAATTTAACACTGGGAGCTCATGATGTAAAAAAAAAAAAAAAAGCTACTAAAAAAAGCAGTGTGGCACATGCAACAGCAGCATGCACCACCAGAAATGGAGCCTAGCTGGCTAGAGCCACACTCTGATTGCCAGGCTATGTGTGGCCCAATTGGTGATGCTGCTGCCCTGGGAGGCACCCAGGATCCCAGGTAAGGCTTCTTGGGCCAGCACAGATGCTGCTCCAGTCTCCGCTTCTCCACTTGAGTCAATTTGCTGCACACCAAAGTGCACATGTAGGAGCATGCCCTGAGCCCAAAAGCAGAGACACAAATATGTGTCACTAATATTTGTGCCGTGGGAAACACACAGCACTGCACATGCGTGCTCAACTGGACATGCCTTATAGGTGCAAAGAATCTCGTCACTGAAGTCCATGATGCTGAGGCTAGACTGTAATTGGTGTCTGAGTTACCTAGTTTCTAGCTTTCCCCAGTATGTTTATATAGACTATGAGTACAAACAAGCATTCAAACAACCCAACTCAGATTAGGTGGCTTACTCTAAGCTACCTAAAACTGAGTTGGATTCTTCTACCTGCAGGCATTTACTCGGGCAGCTGGAGGTAAATAATTACACTGAGAGGGAGGGAATGACAGAATCAGAGGGCTGGTGGATCTCAGGGGCAGATTTGGTCTAACCTTGGTAGAGGTTGACAACGACAATGTACAGAAAAACTATAGAAGTACAGTATAACCTCATAAATCTGGCATGCTCTGGACTGAGCACCAGCCAGAAATTTGAAAATTCCCAATTTTTGAAACCGGAGTGGTGGCCGATCATGGAGTGGCTGGCAGCATCTGGTCCCGGAGCAGCAGCTGCATGCAGAGTGGCAGCACAGGGTGATGGATGGCAGCAGTAGCTGTCATGTGCAAACTTCCCCCTCCACTGCTCCGGGACTGGCCACTGCTACTCCCCAATGTGACGGATTTTTACGAATTCCAGATTTTTCATATCCAGATTTATGAGGTTATACTGCATACAACAGAAATTAGATGCTTTATCAAATCAAAGTTAAGGATCTAAGACTGTAATCTTGTACGTAATCCTTGTACATACCCTAGAAGAACAACAGTCACACATCTGGATTTCAGTTTAGAAGTATCCAGAAACTCACCGAACCCCAGTAACCTCAAATGTAACCCCTGTTGTCTTGCAAAGGATTCCTTTTCTATGAAATTTCCCTTCCTCAGTGGTTAAAAGCATGCCACGAAGAAAAACTATCACTGCTGAACTTGATTAAAATAATTCCGCAACCCTGGCACCAACCTTCTGAACTGGAGCCACATGCGGGACACTATGGTCTCTCTAATCACTTCAATTCCTCCATGATAAATCATAATCCACCACTGTTCTGTACGTTCCAGTCTCCCTGGACATAGCAATGACTTGTGAGTAATGCAACAAGACCTGCTCCTGATGTATTATACAAATGTATCATCAGAACACTGTCACTTTGCTGATGGTCATACATCTTTAGAGCAAAGGTGCCACACTGATGCATTTTTCACCCAGCTCTGTCAAAGAGTAGCCTTAGTTTAATAAGCATCCTGACACTGCCATATCAGAGCACATACATTCTGATGCAATGTTCTGGATATTTCTTTCGTCCCAATTTCAGATCAGATGGTAGGGACAAAGTGGGGTAGGACGAAAGTGCTTCCTAGACTGTCTGGTATATAAAGATTATGCTGTGCACCAGCATTTATGGATGAACAAGGTTACAGTTTTAGAGTCTTAACTTTGATTTGATAAAGCATCTCATTTCTGTTATATACTTTAACAGCTTTTCTCGACATTGTCAATTTTCTCTCTCTAATGCAATGAAGCAATTTTAGTGTTGTACAGCAAACGTCCCTTTTGAATGTAAAAGTAAACAAAGCCAGCATCGTAAAAATAATGTTTCAATATATAATATTTATTACCATGTCTTGGGTTGAATATTGGGTCTGTTACAGTTGATTCATGGTGTCACCACATCAGGGAATTAATGCTGATGCCCCCAAGTTTTCTTGGAATTAAGTTCTTTTTCAGGTTGTTTATTTTACCAGTCATGTGACAGTGAACAAACTGAAACTTTCCCAAGTATCCCATGATTTCTTTCTTTTTTTTCTGCCTCACATATTTGAATCTCTCTCTGAAAGTGATATATCCCTCTTCCTCTGATCAAATGTATGGCACTGGGGCTGTATGGGTAGCTGGGGTGTATGGTATGGTGATGAGTATGGATCTAAATGGATGAGTTTTTTTGATGGTTTAAGTGAACAACTTCCTTTAAGTTTCTGAGTCAGCTGAGCCCACAAGACTAGATTGTGACATAGACAACAAGGTTGTACGAGTAGGTAAAAATATCCCAGAAATGCACACGTAAACTACCTGGACTGTAGACTTGGCTATGCTGTTTGCCTCCTTGATACCTCCATGGGCCAGGAAAACTAGGAGGGCTGTGAAATGGCCCACCTTTAGCTGCTCTGCCTTCTACTCAAAGCTTTCAGATTACATCTTAGCATCTCATTGGTATAATCACCACTCAGATATTTTTCAGTAAGTGCACACTATAGAGACCAGGGCCAACCCACCCTATCCTGCAGAAACTGAAGCCACAGGGGTCCCTGCAGCCAAGGGGCCCCCTGCAGCCATGAACACTCCAAATCAGTGCCGTAGCAAGGGGGGGCAGTGATTACCACCACTTCGTGTTGCCACCACTGACTTCACTTCCGGTAGTTCACCACTCCCCGCCCCGCCACTGCCAACGCCGGCTTCTTCCGCCCCTCCAGCCTGGGGGTGGTCACCCCCCCCCCCCCCCCCCCCACCACTGACACCACACTGCTGGCTGTTTTGCATCAGGGGGCCCCAAAAAATTGTGGGCCAGCCCTGATAGAGACCCTTATGCTCTGGCAGCCTGACAGCCATTGTTACTCTATGGATGTACTGTTTGCAAAGTCCCACTATGGAGACTTACATACTCACTGCACAGTTAACTGGGAAACTTTGTTGGGCAGTGCCACTCCCTATGCAATTTCAGACTACCTCATTCCACTTGTACAGTGGAAGAGGCAGGCTTTGCAGATTAAAAAAGCTCATGCTCATGTAATTAAAACCTGCTTTGCCATGCACATATGAAAAGTGCAGCGTTAAAGTTATATGGGCCACTATAACTACTATCTTTACTGAGGAAGTGCTTTAAAAGCTCCCACTCTATCATTTTTGTGTCTTTGTTGTTTGCTTATGTTGCCTGCCTTGTTGCCATTGTGTGTGGACAACCTCTCCTTCCCCTACCAAGTCTGAAACACAATGGAAACTGTATGACATTGTATGGGGTATAACAACTGCACTGGCATTCATACTGCATTTGGCTGGCTAAACCTTACAAGAGTTTTGCCAGTCTTAAATGAATGACAATAAAATTTGAATCCCAGGCTGGAGAGGATGGAGTAAAACAGCTGCTTGCCAAGCAATGGCTGGTACAGAGAAAATAAATCAGACACTCCTGTAAAGCCATTCTCAAAAAGCAGGAACAAAAAAGCATTCAGTGGAACTGAAAGCCAACACATTTAAAACTGACAAAAGAGAACACTTGCTACAAACATGTACGTTGGCTGTGTAACTCATTGCTGCAATGAGTAAGTGATCAAAAATGAGATTTTTGTTGGAGATGGAACTTTAGGGGAGGGAAATTTGGCAACAGAAATTTAATTTAAAAAAAACTTGGAAAATTAACTTTTTAAATCTTGCTTTTTGTGAAAATTTCCAGGAGAGAAGACAGAATAAAATACTGAATGGCCAGCTCTGCTACCAACTTGATGCATGTGTGGTTTATCTACACCATGGGCTTATCTACACCACAGTGGCAGGAAATCCTAGCTCTGGGGACTCAAGCATCTCCTGCACAACATACCCAGAGACACATTCCAGATTCAGAAGCAGGCTTGTAAGACTGCTCCAGGCTTATTCTTCTGCATCTGCTCTCGATCCTTTAGGCTCAAGAAGACCCACTGAGGATAAGTTAGGAGCCACCTCACCAGCATACTTCAGGGTTGGAAGTGTATCAGAGTGTGTGGATGGGCAAGATGTATTTAAATCCCTCTGTACTTGGACTTATAGGGTGTGCCTACATAGATGCTAATCACTGTAGTGACAAGCTATGACGATGTAGCTTGTCACTACAATGACATAGCATCAGCAAACTTGAACTGTGACCATTGCTATTATTGTGCCGCATCAGTGAGGTACTGTGCAGTAGTTCATTGCTACTGTGAAGTAGGGTCAGAATCACAAGGAGAGGGAGAAAAAAAATTGGGGGTTGGGCTAAGCACATGCGTGCATGCGCTCACGTTACCTTCCCCCAGGCAGGAAAGTCTTCAGGGGAAAGGGTGTGGGAGCGGGGAGGAGAAAGGGCCGTGGGGTGGGGGGAGGGAAGGGGCGTGGGGCCCAATCTGCCACAAACCAGCCTGGGGCTGGGGCTGGGGCTAGGGCTGGGGCTGGGTAAGGATTAAGAAAAAGTGGAGCTGAGCTAGGCCCAGGGTCAGGATCAGGGCCGGGGCCCACTGCATCCTTGCAGCCGCCACTTCCCCAACACCCGGGGTTATTGCCCAGTGCCAGCACCCCCCACGCCAACAAATCTGCCTCCCCCTAACCCCACAGTGGCTCCAGCTGCCTCCCTGCACTGACCCCAGCCTTGGCCACACACTGCCCCAGGGGGGCCTGGAGCCAGGGGCCGGAGTGGGGTCAGCCTCAGCTGCACTGCTGGGCTGGAGGGGACAGAGCCCCCAGGACCCCAGCACCCACCCTGCCCTGCCCCGAGTCAGAAGACCCCAGCACAATACTGGCCCCAGCCCACAATGGAAGCACCCCACACAGATTCAGGGGCACATGCCCCCATGCCTTCCGGGATGCACATAGCAGCAGGAGCTGCACCTCTCAGATGAGCCACTCGCAGCTCAGTCCTGCGCCCCATCAGCTGTGCAGCACCTGCCCCTCCCCTAGCCCCAGCCCCACTCCCTCCCCAGCCCTGCTGCAGCCACTGGAAGCCCTCAACTGGGCTGCCTTGAGACCCTACCACTGCCCTCTGTTTGGGGAGGCTAAGCCCCTTAGCCCCCCTTCTGCTGCCTACAGTCAGAAACAACGTGTACGGTATGGGGACTGCACAGTGTCAGTGGTTACTGAACAGTCAATTAGTACTTGCTAAAGCACTAAATGTACTTTAGCAAGTACTAAATGACTGCTCAGTAACAACTGTGCAATCGGGTGCATTTGTAGATATGCCCACTACTGCTGAGGTGTTCATAAGATCTAAATAGTCCTGTCACCCTCCTGTTGTTCCCAAATGTAATGACTTTAAAAAGATAATATTTAAGTGAAGAATAACTGAACTACAGTTATCCCTCACTTTTACTGTGGATCTCATCAATGCTTCTATCATTAAAGAAAACACCACATATTTAAGGTATCTTTATATACCTTGTCTGATATAAACTGCCAGCTATAGAGCAGACCATAAGACTCAGAGTACCTAGGTTTCAAATATAAAAAGATTATCACTAGGAAAGTAAATCTGAATAGGATGCTATTTGCCAGCAGACTAGTGTCCCCATTTTGGTTAGCTATTTATTTGATCGGCAGGAAGGTCATAATGCTTTATGATTATGATGCAGACAGTCTGCTGTTTGTGTGGGTAGCCAATAATATCAGACTTGTCTGTGTTTTCACCCTTAATGATGTGACTCGCTCCTTTCCCATATATCAGCCTTGTAGCCAGCTGGCCGATCTGTTTTCAAGGTCATATAGTTATGTGGCCAGTTGGGTGATGGCCAGTCCTTTCCCAGAGCTTTTATACATGTCACTGTAGCCCTTCATCCCTGCCATGTGTTTTAGCCAGCATATTTTTGTCCTGCTCCCTAGATATTTGACCAACCATAAAATAGCCATTTCAGAGTAAAAGCTTTGTCAAAGGTCAGCTTTAAATGAGACTAAAATCAAATCCACAAAGATTTCCCAATTCATATGAGTCTAGGTTAACCACAAAACCATTTGCAATTCTGCTCCAAGGTTTTAGGTTTAAATAAACCAGAAAGCTAATCAGTGGTATATTTACGGAGCATAAAAATAACTTTCTGGAGCTTTTTCTGCCCATAACATAGCTACTGAGTACATACTTTTCATACTTCTTTCAAAACATCACCTCCTCCTGTGCTTGAATGGGAAAATAATGTTAGTGATGCAAGATTACAATGGGAAACAGCTGTATACAAGCCCCTAGGAACTAGACTCCAGAAAATGTAATTTTTGATGGACAGATTCAGCACACTGACAGTTTGACAAACAGATTAGTTCAGTTGATGCCAGCCTACAGAGACCCTGAAACCATACGACATATCTGGGGATGCAGCTTCAGTGGAGCTCTTTGTGGCTGATTGGCCTCAGCTGGGAAACTGGTCCACTGTCCTAAAAAGAAATGTATCACTTTACATCAGCTGTGGATCTGTCCCAGTGAGTCCAAGGGAACTGCATTGATTTACACCAGCTGAGCGTATAGCTTTTTAAGTATAAAGAAAGCACATTTAATCTAATTCTTCCTTCTAGAATTCTTACTAAGCTGTTTTAGAACTTACAAAATTTGTCTTCTGAGGATGGAGGTGTCATTAGGGCCATATCATTGTGGATCATTTTTCTAAATGCATTTTGACCATTACATTCTCCACCCTTTTTTCCTTGTTACCTGCTTCTGAGGGACTGATTCCTGATATGCAGAGGGAACTTCGGATATTTCCTCGGGGCTTGGCATCTTGCAGTCAGTCCTAAATAACATGTAGTCAGACTACCCCAGAACCAGACTGAGGCTGCAATTCTCCTTAAACACGTGTCATACATATAAAGGAGCTTGATGCCCAAATGTCCTTGAAAAAACGGATGTGAGGCTAATTCTTTTAGCCCCTCTGAAAATCCTAACTTCACTCTAGGGTTCTACAAATGACAACTGGGAATATAGTTGTAACTTTTAAAAGCTAAAACGATGTGGGACACTCTCAACATTCTCCTGCAATACTGGCTCTACAGCATTTTAATCTGCTTGTAATGAAGCATGCAATGAAATCACTCACACAACCAGTCCTTGGGGCCCCTATCATCCTTGGCCAAAAGGCCTACATGGAGCAAAACCTTAACACTCTCTGGATGCATCTACATGTGCAACTAATGTGAAGCAATACGGTCTGGTGCTTGTTCCTGTGGAATTTATTGCTCTAAGGTGCACCATTTGAATGTGGGCCCAGGACCACAGCATGTTGAGCTCGGTAAGAGCAGCCCCAGCTGACAGTGGGCCTAGGGGGTCAGCCTGGTCATCTGGGGCTGCTACCCCAGGTCATTGTGCTGCAGAGTGGCTGGCTGGGACACAGGGGTGCACAGGCTGGGGCACAGGCAGCCCTGCGCTGAAGCACCCTTGTGTCCCAGCCAGCTGGGTACATGTGCTGCTGACACATGCACTGTTGTGGAATAAAAAACTCCACAGCAGAGTAGTACTTGTATTTAAAAGTACTACCCCTTTGCGGAATGAATTCAGTAAAAACTCTGTTATCGGAAATGGGGGAAGCCGGATAACAAAATATGCCGGTTAATTGAGCAGCCTGGGCTGCCGCTTCTTCCGCCATGTCTGGGGTGCTCCTCTGCCCCCCCCCCGTGGCATCACCACCCCTTCTGGCACATCACCACCCCTCCCGCGGGCCCTGCGAGTCCCGCAGGACAGGGAGGTGGGCCCTGCACAGCCCCACACAGCATGTTATTCCCCCAGGCCATGGGGGTTCAGCAGCGCAGGCTGCTTTGCCCTGAGCCATGGGGGCTTGGATAAACGGAAGTGCCATGGTGGGCACTTCCAGTTTTACGTTATCTTACAAGCCAGCATCCCGGTTAATTGAGCATGCCGGCTTGTAAGATGCCAGATAACAGAACTTTTACTGTAGTTTATTCCAGGTTAATAGGGGCTCATGTATACATGCACAACTTTTTCTGTGCAGCTAATTAGTCAATGGCTCAGTAAACGTCTCATGTAAATGCAGCCTCTGCTTCTTAAAATGCACCGCTGGTTCTTGTCATGATGCAGAGGGCTTTAAAACAGGTCACCAATGCTTACTGTTTGCCAATGTTTTGGGTTTTTTTTAATGTCATGGGTAAAGACTCTTTGCTGTACCTCTAGTTAAGTGCCTAGGAGGAAAGAGGGACTAAAACAACCATCTCAATCCTGGGTTCATCTGAAGGCTGGAAAAGTCCCTGCTCAAACTCAGACAGCCAAGAATGGCCTGAAGACTGGTTTTACATGTGAGCCAATGATTGTGTAATGCAGGGGTGTCAAATTCAAATGAGCTTGCAAACCAGATCTGGACTATGGGATTTCTTGCAAGTTGAATGACCCACCTCTGGATCCAGCCCATGGGCCTTCTCATTAAGGCTGTCAGAGCCACTGTGTCAAAGCAGCTGGCTGCCAGGGAGATAACACCAGTGCCACTCAACCCACACGCCAACTGCCATCAATTTTAGTCAGCAGTGGAGATAAAAAACAGCAAATTCACCAGCAGCAATAGCCTCGTAGGTGCTGCCTGAGATGACAGAACAGCTCTAGTAGCTTCTGTGACAAGGACTGAGCTAACTCCTTCACTGCTGGCAGCCACAACCAGAGTCCCCATGGACTGGGTGATCCACCTTCTGGGATGGATCTGAAAGGCTGGTGGTGTCTGATACCTTGGTGTAATGTAGAATCCTAGCAGGTAGGAGACTTGAAGCTCTCTCAGATGAGGTGGCAATTGAATTAACATGCTGCATGGGTGCTCTAACCACAGGATTACTGGATAAGGGAAGGAGAAACATCAGGTTCTTCTCAAGCCACCTTTGATAGAAAAGCATGCCCCCAATTCAATTTCCGAAAGGAAGGGCTGAAAGCACAGGATTTGGGGATGTAATTTCCAAATGGTTGGAGGTACCGCCAAGCATTGTTGAGAAGAGAACTCAGGCACTGCAAAGGAGTAGGGTGCTAAGCAAGGAGACCCTGGCTTACCCTCCATGTTTCCTGTTGGCTGCTTCAAGATGGCTCCTCACTTGGCATACTTGTTTTGACTCCCATTCTAAAATACCTAATCCTCCCCATGCCTGGCATAGGGAACCTGGCAACCTAACACAGGGCTCTGGATTTCTGGGATAATGGCACCTAGAAGTTAGGGGTTGCAACACTTTGGCCTGGCACCAAGGTCCTTTTTCTAGATCTAGGCCTAGCTAACCTTTGTCTAAGTGTTTCCTTGTCAATAAGCTGGACCTAAACCTTCATTGTCTCAAAAGGCTATCACAACAACAGCTGATTATCAGTGTTGTGCTACAAAGTGATAATAGCAGCCCTGAATGAGGACTTTGATCACCAGACAGTCAGGGACCCTGTTAATGCCAGTGGTGTGCTCTGCACCATTCATTCAGACTCAAGGGAAGAAGAAATCAAGCCCTTTCACATCATGATGCCGGATCCAGTAGTAGCCATCACCCAAGGCACTGGGCTATATGGCAAGGCCTGCTCAAAAACTATCAAAGAGAGAATTAGGGTTTCCCTCCTGAGCCTAAAAATGGCACACTTCAGGCATTAAAAGCACAGAGTGCATCAACAACAAGCAAACAGACAGAAAAAAAAATGCATGGCCCTGAGAGAAAGCAGAGAGACACAACTGCTTATGGTGTGGAAACAGGTAGAAAAGCAGGCTTGGGAATTCCTGAGCAAAGAAACCGCTTTGTGGTATTTTTACTTCCTGCTGCATTCTGGGACACATTGTTTTGTGTACCTTCTTAGTACAGAAACAGGATGTCTCCAGGGAATATGTCTGACTTCTTTAATCAATTTCTCTTCCTGAAAGAATGAAACAGATATACGTACCCCCAATACTGGCACATCCCTTGGGCCAAAGTGGTAAATGGTAGTTATAGAACTACACAAAACTCTCCTGTGGTTTAAAAGCCAAAGGACCTGATAACATGGCTCATCCCAGTTTATTTGTGATATGTATATACTAGTGGTTCTCAATCTTTTCAGACTCAAGGCACGCCTTGGAAAATGTAGGTTCTTAATTTTCATGTCACTACTTTTTTGATGACAGGAAAATAATAAAACAATTCTTCTGTTGCAAAGGACTCAGAAAGACCAAAACAGGTCAGAATGACTTTGACACTATGGTTTTCAATTTGAAATCTCTAGGTTATTTTGTGAATCATGTTTGCAAACCTATCAGTGTGAATATTATGTGACACCCTGTGGCACCCTTGAAAGAAGCTCAAGGCACCCTAGGGTACTGTGACACCCTGACTGAGATTCATTTGTCTATAAAATAACCCTCTTCTGTTGAGGGGATGGAGGGGAAGGAGGCACTAATTCATCCTTTGAAAGACCCACCAAGAAGAAACTCCAGTGTCTTTCATGCAGTTGCTCTACTGTTTTCCCCAAACTTAAGAGTGAAACAAAGTTATCAGATTTGACTGTATTATCCCATTGTGGCTTTGTCAAGGGAGGAATGAAAGTTCTGCTAATAGGGAACATCAGTAAGAATTGACAAGAGATTCAGACACCCAGATGATTACAACTTTTCACGTGACAGTCATTTCTCTGCCACCAGAGAAACTGTCACATTCCCCAAAGAAGTCTCTAATTTTCAAATGTTGCCTGTCGGCTCCTTGCATTTTGTTTTATTTCACCTGTCACTGTGGGTTTCTACATGAGTATTTACAGTGAATTACAGGAGTTGTTCTTATAGCTGTGGGAAAGAGCAACTAGGATTGGGTGGAAATCAGTATTTGGAGGCAATGGGACTTTGTCTTAGAGCTGGTTGTTGGTGTAACCCATTTTAACTGCATGCATCATTCAGTATTTTATACCACAGATTAAAAAGCCAACATGGTTCACATTCTTTAACAAGAAAATCAAAGTACCCATTCAGTGCTGTCTATTGAACTGGGGAATCTGAGGTATATCATAATGAATACATCCTCTAACAATATTAGCCACAAGCTCTGTATTCACATTTGCTACTTGACTGCTTCATGCTTTGTAAATGCACATTTTATTTTATCCCATCTCTACTTTCCTGAATACTTCCACAGAGCTACAACAAAGGAACACTGAGGTTGCAAAGTTGAGCACTCTAGGTTGCCCATGTAATCTTAATTCATCCCCGTTGTGCAAACATATACATTATCAGATCATTTTTAATGTGATGGTCACATATTATTTCTTCCAAAAGGACTCTTGCCTTATTCCAAAAGCAGGTGGAACTGGAGAAAAGCAGCAGCGGAGGTTGATAGGTAGGAACAAAGAGAAAGTGAGGCAGGCTAGGGCAGGGGCAAGCAATTATTTTGGGCAGAGGGTCGCTTACTTAGTTTTGGCAAGCCATCAAGGGCCGTATGACAGGCAGCCCAGGGCAGATACTTATTAATTTTCTACATTTTTTAGGGGCCTCACGGGCCAGATAAAATGGCCTGGCGGGCCGCATCCAGCTCCCAGGCTGCATTTTGCTCACCCCTGGGCTAGGGGCATCAAGTTGGATCACATTCCTCTTCTAAACCTGAAAATGACTCCAGGAATCCTGAGCCTCTATATTTCTATGCTATCAGTCAACAGCTAGAAAACCTACAAGCAATGAGGGCATTTCATTCCCCATTGTTTCACTTTGCGTGCTGGTCCATATAAAAGATTAAGGGCTTACTATTGCTACCAGTTAATATGTTAGCTCAGGTAACGGAGGTATGCACTGTGAATATCAAGTTGCCAACCATTAGCATTCCACATACGACATTTCTGATTTTTTTTTAATTTGTTTAAAAATAGGAACCATATTTATGTGATTGGAAAATGAGGTCCCCCCAACATTTAACATGGGGAAAAAAGCCCCTTGCCTTACATTCTAGTGTGAGGCAGTTGGAGGGAGAGGGGGTGGCAGTGTTATGCTGTGAGTCCAACAACAACACTCTGGACGCTCCTATGTTGAACTAACAAATATGTATCATATCCAGGCTGGATTTTAACAGTTGCCCTTGTATGTATGCAAGACCTATACTTGCTCTGTCCCTTACCTTGACCTGGCCGAGTCCTGGTGAGTGAGAGGAACCAAGAATATGTCCCCTGGCTCCTTGTGGCAGGAAAAAATGGAGACCCCAGTGCTGTAAAACTGCTGCAAAATAAACTGAACCCTGCAGTGCTGAAAATGAGTGTTTTGGCCTAAAAGGGACAATGCAAAGAAAATACAATAAGACACAACACCCTTTCCCCCTAGACAGAATAGTCAGCCAACCATTTAGGAGGACTCCACTTCTGCTGTGGTCTTTCCATAGTACCTGACTCAGTGACGGGGTCAGCAGATGATGGCCCTGTCAGCCTATCTGGAGACTCAACAGTGATGCTTCCTTCTGACGGTGATGGAAAAAGGTTTGAGTTGGTGGAGACAGGTAGGCACTTTCCTAATGACTCCATGGCTGTCAGTGGTGGATCGGTGCCTGAAGATTGCTCAGGTGTAGGGTTATTAGTAGGAGAACAGCTACACAGCTGGTCCACATGATAACTCCAAACTTGTCCATCGTCAGTCTGGACTGTATATGAATAACAATATGGTGACACTTACAATTTTAGAGTGAACCAACTGTGGGCCTGTCCTGTAGTTTCGAACAAACACAGTCTCTCATGGAATGAAAAAAAGTAAAGTACCAGATGCCAATGCAAAGTCCAACTCTTTTTCTTTCCTGAACTGCATGTCTCTCACAAGGTCTGGGTTAAAATGGTTGTACCCGCCTCCGTTCCACCAGGAGTTCGCGCGCCGCCTTCGCCCGGACCCGATGTTTTGCACACCCGGGCTTCGTTCGTATCGCCCAGGTTTTGCCCCGCCTGGTATAAAGGGAGACCCCAGAACTCGCCTGCCACGACTTTGATGACTCTTTCAGTGGGGGGTCTTCCCTCGGGGCATCCCCCGGTGCTGGCGTGCTTCCTCGCGGGAACTCTCGGGGCTCCGTCCTCCCCTACACCCCGGCCATACGCCCCCTCAGGTCTTCCTATTCTGGCCCCCCAATCCATCCTTGCCTCGCGCTCTCTTGGTTCAGACCCGCTGGTGACTACCAGTGGTCTTCGGACCGGTTGTGCCTCTCCCCGTAAGGATGCCGGCTTACGCCCCCCTTTCTTGGGCTGCAGATGTCTGTTCTGCTCTCCCAATAGTTCTCGCCCCAGTTACCCGTGCCGTCGGCTCTATAGCGTGGAGTATCGTTGGCCCCCCTCTCGGCCCCGTCGTCGCCCCTCCGGCCGTCTCGGGTGGCAGGTTCCCCACTGGCAGCTGCCCCCTTCACGAGGCTGACCTCTCCCCTCGTTGTCCCGCTCCCGGGTGCTGCGCTGCGTTGCTCCCAGCTGGTTCTGCCGTGTGGCTCG
>NW_005842684.1:405449-408116 GCF_000455745.1 Alligator sinensis | reverse complement strand
CGAATAAACGCCCGGCTGACGACCCGCGCCGGCGCTACTGGCGCCTGGGGTTTCTTCGGCTCCTCCGGCCCTGCTGGAGGTAAGCAGACCCCTTGACCGCCGCGGGGGTCTCCCAGTGCCCCCGCTCCCCTGGGACAATGGTCAAGACATTTCTTGAGACCATGGTGGAGAAAAAAAGCGGGGAGGCACACATGGTGGCAGTGTGCACTACCCAAAGCTGGAGCCTGGCCAGCCAGAGCTGCACTCAACTGCCGGCCAGGCACCCACTGCTGCAGCCCTGAGAGGCCCCCAGGTAAGCCTGATGAGGCCAGTCCAGTGCTGACCCCAGCCTTCCCTACCCCACCTGGGGTAACTTGCCAAGTGCCAATGCACACGTGGCACAGGAGTTCCCCAGGGAAAACTAACTGCAGCACAAGATGCGCTGCCACTAGTTGTCCCCGGGGAACCAAACATCCATGCACATCTGGACACGGCCTATGACTCTATTGGCAGAGCCTGTGCCCACTGTGCAATGGCTGCTTTACCTCCATGCCCTGCCAATGATAACCAGCACCCCAGGCTAAGGCCTCCCTGCTCATGGTGCTTCACCACTGCAGAGACCACCACCTGGCCCTGCTCAGCCCCAGCCCTGTCTACCACCCTGGATATCCAGGGGTCAAAAAATCCCTCTGCACTGTTCTCTTGAGGCATGGAGAACAACAGAACATGTGATATGTGGTGCTACAGTCATGTCTGTGGCTCCACATAATGCACAGCCATGCTTGTCTGGACATAGCCATAAAAGGCTGTTCCAGCATACTGCAGACTGCTCTGGGCCAGAAAAGCATGTGGCCAGGGAGCACCATGCGGGGCTGTCTTTTAAAGAGTGCTCCTGGCACCTGGGCCGGAGCTTCCATCTCTCCCTAGCTGCTGTAAGGGGACAGAACAGAGCCAGAAGAGGCCTGGAGCAGGCTACTCCTATAATTACCTAATCTACTCCCAAATGGCTGCACATGTAAACACCTGCCCAGGGCCAGTTTACTGTGCAGTAAATTACTGCATAGTAAACCCAAATAGCATTAATTGCATGTGTAGATGTGCCATGGGAAGCACCCCTAGAAAACTTGTACACTACTGAAAGGGATACTGACCAACTCCTGCTTACCCCACACAAGCTTTGTCTTTGCAAAGGGTGTAAAAATCCAATACTCCTCTTATAAATATTGTGCTGCTTTGAAGACACCCAAATGTACTCTGCCCCTAGCAGCATCACCTGGTCATAACTATTCTGCTGCTTTGTGAGTTTTCTTCTTCTGTTATGGACACCAAACCTCCTTTCAAGAATAGCTCAGTTTCCTGCCCACTGAGCTAATGTGGCCACATGGCACTGATATGCTTGTGATCACCACATGGACCAAATAAGGGCTTGGTAACACTATTGTCATGGTAACCATATTACAGTTTACCAACTACTACAATATTGCTAATCCCAAGCAGTCAAAAATCATGCACCAGACTCCCACACATGAAAAGAAGCAAGGGAATTTTTTGACAGTATTTTTTATTGGGCTTTCTCTATAATGGGAGAGATTTTAGACAAGCTTTCAGGCACAAAATGCCCTTCCTCAGGCCTGGGGGAGAAGCACAGACTAAACTAAATATAAGATAAAACAATGACATTTGTTTAACTCCATTATGTAAATGAAAAGAGCAGGTTAAACGGATGTAAAAATGTAGCATGAAGAGAAATTAAGAAAAACAGCTTAAAAAAAATGAGGGGCCATGGACTTAAGTAATTTAATACATTGAAGAGTATTGATGGGTACCTGTCAACACATCTTTTGCTACAACTAAGGCATCAGAATCCATGGATCACATACATGTCTATCCCAGAATGCAGTATACTTCATCCTACGCAGCAAACACCCTCATGGCAACTATGTGGGTAAAACCAAACAAAAAAACCCAAACATGTAATAGAACTGAAAAAAGATAAAGAAATGAGAGACTAGATCACAGATAGGAGAACATCTTTCACAGAAAAATCACTCAGTGTCTGACCTCACAATTCTTGTGTTCAAAGGAAATCAACCCAACAAACACCCTACAAAATGACCTTGGGAATAGAAATTTGTTAGCATATTGGATTCTAAGTAGTACAGCTGTGTGAAAGTTCACCGGCCGTTTCATTTCGACACTGTTTCGACTCATTTTGAGGTTGAAACAGAAAAATCAAAGCAAAACAAAGGCCATTGAAATAGCCTTGAAACAAAACAAAGCTAGTCGAAACGTTTCGAAAGTCAAAACATTTTGACAATAGCACTGGGGATGGGAAGTCAGTCCAGCTGGGCTGACTTCCCATCCCTGGTACAAGATCCGGCACGGGACGGGGAGTCAGCCCAGGTGGGCTAACTTCTCATCCCTGGCTCTAGATCGCACTGAGGCTGACTTCCCCCCTCCTCCCCCCGCCCCGGTGTGACGGAGGCATGCCGCTGTCACGGGCGCAGGAAGGGCACAGAGAGGATTGGCGGGCAGCAGCACCCTCTCTAGAAAGCCCCGGGCTGAGCTACTCACCCTTGGGAGGGACGGTGACGTCGGAGCCAGGACCGCAGCAGCAGCCGCAGCCACCATTATGGCCGCGCGAGCCGGCGCTACGCTGGCTGTTTAAACAGCTGGTCTCGACCAGGG
>NW_005842684.1:376573-405437 GCF_000455745.1 Alligator sinensis | reverse complement strand
GGCAGCTGCCCCAATCACGCCAGCCGCAGCGGCAAGCCCGGGGAGTTTAAAAACCCCAGCAAACCCTGCGGCAGGGGGGAAGCCAGAGAGGGAGACAGGAGGTATGCAGCACGTCGCTCCTGCTGCGGCTTCCCCGGAGCCAGAGTCTCAGGCAGGCAACTCAGCGCCAGCTCAGCAGTTGAGGTGAGAGCCGGAAACTCCGGCAGGGGAAGAAGGACTGGTCCCCAGGCGTTGCCGGGACCAGGGCAGAGACCCGGGAAACCTCCCCATCCCAGAGGAATATTATTTCTGAAATCTGGGGAGAAGAAAGAGAAATAACCTGAGCTAGCAGCTGGGTCAGTCAGAGCCTAAGGCAGGCCGACTGAAGATGACCGCTGGCCTTGGACCCTACGGTCGGGAGGACCGGCCAGCAAGAAGGTCTGCAGGTAACAGCAGACAACCATCTCATCAGCTAGTGACCGGTTAGCAAGTGGATGGGGTGTAGGGGTGGCGGAGCCCCATGGAACACCGGAGGACCTCAACCGTGAGTACCCCTCGTCAGGTAAGCCCCTCTAGTAGAAGATCTCCACTGAACCCCTCCTTCGAATCACCTATAACATCAAAGTCGTGGCAGGTGGGACGAGGGGGAGGGGCTACCGGATGAAGGGCGGTACCGGACGTGAGACCCACCAACGTCACACCCGGTGTGATCTAGTGCGGGGAATGGGAAGTCAACCCAACTGGGCTGACTCTGCACCCCAGATGCAATTTAGCGCTGGGGATGGGAAGTCAGCCCAACTCCCCCATGCCCAGCAAAATGTCGAAACAGCATCAAAACAGCCTTTCTGTTTTGACAGAATGGAACAGAACAGCTGTTTCGAATCGAATTTGAAAGGGAACACTGAACTGTCAAAACTCAAGGCAAAATGGAACGGTGCCGTTTTGCACAGCCCTACTAAGTAGAAAGAACATAGACAATGACAGATTGATACTTGTTAACCTCTGCACTTCACAGTTGATAATGACCCTCCTGAACAAGCTTGTTCCTTCTTTATCAGGTTTCTACTGCATCTCTCCTGCCTCTTGGCTACTTGATAATTTCTCTTATATCCTGGTTTTGTTTACAATGGAGTTGCACACAAGCTACTGTCCCATCTGCTGTACCTGCTTCTCTCCCACAGGCCTGAGGAAGGGTACTGTGATTCCTGAAGTTTGCCTATGTCTATCCCAACCACGCAGTTGATTCAATCAAAAAGACTGCCCACAAGAACTCACATATCTCTTGGACCATCATGGCAATAGCAATACCTAGGAAATCATTTAAGAAACAGATGGTGGGACTTTATTTTATATACACCAAATATTACAAGACTTCTGATAAAACTACCAGTTAGCCACACTTATCCTGGATCTTATTCAGAATGCAGAAGAATTGTTTTTCAGTGAAATCACAGATTAGTGCTGCCATTCAATTCTTTACAAAGTCCAGTCTCTCCCCTAGTTACGAAGTGAATCAGTTTAAGATTTAGAAAGGAAATAAAGGAATGAGGTG
The DNA here is from genome assembly GCF_000455745.1 of Alligator sinensis. NCBI lineage: Eukaryota > Metazoa > Chordata > Crocodylia > Alligatoridae > Alligator > Alligator sinensis. Next base: position 403,906 of record NW_005842684.1, on the reverse strand, counting down.
ATCAACTTCCACTTAATTTTGGTGGGGTTTTGGTTTCTAAGTCTCCTTTGGCAATCCTAGTTTATTTTTCATAAGCAAATAACAATGTTTTCAGTGATGAATGCATAGAGTTAGACCCCTGAAACCATTAAAGCCAATGTGAGCTGGATGCCTCACTTCCTTTTATCTTCAGAAAAGCCCAGCTTTAGGCACTGACATAGTGACTTAATTTTCCAAAGTGCTAAGCTTGCAGCATCTCCCATCCATCCAGTTTGTGTTTGACAAGAGAAATAAGCCCTTTAACTTGTGCACCCTATTCACACTAGTTATGTCTGGCTTCACCCACTGTCCTAGCCTCCCTGGAGGAAAGAGGCATTACCACTGTGTCTTGCTCATCCAAACATGACAGGGGGGACAAGAGGAAGAAGCAGGTTCCTTGCACCCTGGCATACACTAGGGTTCTTAAGGTGGGTTATCCACTGAAACTGTTCAGATATATCTATGCTGAGTTTCCGGGCCAGTCCTTAGGCTTACTTTGAACCAGCCTGAGCCACCCATTACACTCTGACTCTTACTTTCCAGTCTTCACCAAAGCTTCCTTTCCTTGACAAGAGCTCTTTTTGGACTCAGTCTCCAAAGCCTTGTACCTTCTTCTAGACTAGCCTCTATATGTCAATAAAGACAGGAAGTGGGGTGAAAGAGAACTGGAAGCCAGGAGCAGGGACTTTTGGGACTGCTGCTGGTGGACTACCTGCGCAAAAGGTTTTCAGTGCTTGGGTGAGTTCTTGACCCACTCCAGGGAGGGGCCGGACCAACTCAGAAGTTCAGCAGTGCTTCCAAAATGAGGCTGGACTGTCAGAAAGAAATGAATGCAGGGGTTTACGGCAGGGGTCAGCAGCCTTTTGCCAATGTGAGCTGGAGCTAGGGACTCAGCTGTGCCTGCCAACCAGAAATCTCTGCCCCTCAGAGTAGCCAGTGCCTGTACTCGCTCTTGTTGCCCCTGATCCCTCTGCAGCAGCATAGCCATGGGTCCCATATCAGAAAAGAGCACTACAGAAGAATGGTGCAGTTCTGTACCACTGATCCTTCATACCAGGTTGGACCTTTGTGGACTGAATGGACCGCTTTTTGGGATAAATCTGGCTCAGGAGCCTGCCAATCCCTGGTTTGCAGCATAGAAGATCTGCACATACAGTAGAACCTAGATCATTCTTATCTGGGATGCTTCACAACCCATTGAATCATTGGCCAAATCAAGGATGAGCAAGCTGTGATGCTGTTTGCTGCAGCCTTTGTTTCAAAGGGTGTTGCTTCTCCTCTCAGATGGAGCTCACCAGCATCCTGCACAGTGTAGGTGCAGTGCCCTTTGAATAAAAGCTGCAGTCAACATCTGGAGCATCTCAGCAGTCCCACACAGCAGCTTGCTGAGTTAATACAACATCTAACTGGTTTGCAAACCTCCATCTTCATGAGGGCCACAGAACCTAACTGCAAAATCCATTCAGGCATTAGGATAACTAGGGGTGGGCAAAAGTGGCACCAGCCATGGGTGCCAATTTAGGAAGGGTGCCAAAATTGTCCCCACTCCAGATTCTGTGCCCTGGCAGCAAGAGCATACCCCCCACAGCTTTTTTCTTGTACCAGTAAGCAGTGCACAGACACTGCACTGCTCTGCTACTTTAAGAGCAGGGGTGAGGGTGGGTAGAGCATGCAGCGCAGCAGCACTTGGGGACTATTTTAGGTAAAACTTCTGCACCCACTATGCATCCCCCACTCTTGTGCCCAAAGCATCCTGCTCATTACACCACTGTATCCAGGTTCTACTGCATTTCCTTGAGAGTGGCCACAAAGTTGACCCTACCCTTGTCCTATGCATGTAGTCATAATGCTATATTATGTTTGCTTCCATTGATAGTAATAGGAAACAAAATATCCCAATGACTTCAGTGGGAGCAGAGTTACGTCAAAGTTGAGCGTTTCCAGAAATCCAACCCTGGCTGTTAAAAGTGTGGGTGGGGACAAGCTACCCTTCAAAGTTGTCTTTTGCAGATTACTTGCAGATGAAGAGTGGCTTTTGTATGGGTTCTTCATATTGCCAGGCAAAGGATTTTCAGACAGGAAGCAAATACCCTGTCAAGTGAAACCCATTTAGAACACATTCATCACAGCTTTTGCATTCAATCACTTTCCAGTGAGTAGCAGTCTGTATAGTAATTAATGCACAAAAGGCAGCCTATTCATTTTTAATATTAGGGCTGCCAAGTACCATTATTTAATTGTTTCTGTCATTTTGTTAGGTATAATTCAAATTTGAAAAGAGTGTTTTACTTTTTAATCGAGACAGTGGTCCACACCTTACTTGGAATAAACCAGCACAGCTCCACTAACTTTAATGGTGAAAGACTGATTCACACCAACTAAGGACTTGGCCTAGGGGTATATTATTTTCAGGGCAATTTTCATAATTAACAATTGAAACTCTGTACCTCAAATTCTGAGTGCACAATTTCAGATGCCCTGAGGAGTCCTGATTTTCAGAAAGTATTGTACAATCACAGCCTAAAAACTAGGTCCAAGGAACTGAGGCACTCTAAGCCTCCAGGCATTTAAAAATGTTGTCTTGAGCCTTCACATCATTAATGAGTTACCAGAAATAGCCTTCAGATGAAACATGAAACTGAGGTCTCTTCTTCCTCTTGTTGGTGACAATCCAGGTCCACATGCAAAGCCCATGACATTCATTTCTGGAAGAGCAGGGTTTAACTACAGGATCTGTGGCAGCATTTCTCTCAGTGAGAACAGTTTCCTGGGGCAGTGGAATGTGGAAACTCTTACTGGATCTTTAATTCAATACACCTTGAAGTATATCTTAGGATACCCAGTGTAGGAAAAGGATGGTACATGCATTTGTGCACATGTACACATATACATGCAAATGTATATAAAATAGATAACTTGCTTTTCAAGGATTAATTATGACGATGACAACAAGCTGACTCACATCCAGACATGCAATAAATGATGAGAAGACTGTTGATTGCACAACAAGTAGAAATTGTAAAGTGGACAGAACCAACAGAGTGAAAAATATTTGCCACTTACCTATTGTTGACTTAGCTTGTGAAAGGAAAATGGCGTGAAAGCACAGAACTAGATCCCAAAAGACATACATCCAGCTCCTGGCTCTGCCACAGATTCCCAGAATTTAGGGACTGTCTATCCCACCTGTATGCCGATCATCATGCTTTCACTAAGAAGCATGTCACACCTACTTGCTCCCACTCTGCCATCTTAGAGCATCTCTGGGTGTGCCCCCCAACATAAACCCTGGGCTCTGTCTCTTGGGTATGCAAAATTATATGTGCTCAAGGTCAGTCATGCTGCTAAATTGCCTCGTTTCCACAATTTGGCATGTGCAGAGCAGGATCAAGTTGGCAGAGCCTGCTTCTTGGCCCACTCCTGGACTCAGCAGAGAGGCAGGGTAGGGAAGCCCTTAATCCTTCTATGCCTTTTCTTTACATTTACCCATTTATTTTTCCCAAGCTTCTGGGGTTATGGGCTTTGCTGATTGCTACATGGGCCCAGGGAAGATTTTCCCCCCTCCTATTGTGATAGGTAGCACAAGGGGGGTTTTTTGCCTTCCTTCAGAAGCGCTGGGTGTTGGACACAGCCAAGCCTGGGGATTTTGACTGGGTTGTGCTGATGATCTTTTCAGGACTTAAACCCAGAGATTTCTGGCTAGAAGGTTTTGCTCCTCTACTCAGGGGCAAACCAATTGGCACATTTGGGATTAGGCAGGATTTACCCCATAGTCAAATTGGCATAAACTGTGGAAGTTTTTGCTTTCATCTTTACTGGGAGCATCTACATGAGATGGTACGTTACTGTAGTAGGAACTAGCTATGGCAAGGTAGCTCATTGCTACACTGATATAGCACTGGCAGGCACAAACCCTGATGCTGACGCTACTGCACAGTAGCAATGACCTGCTGTGCAGTAGCTCATTGCTACTGTGCAGTAGGGTTGGAAATGACTTGTGTGCCACCGGGACTGGACAGTAACAAGTACTAAATGACTAAACAACCCGTGCACCACTGGGACTGCGCAGTAACAGCTGAGCAGTTGGGGAGCATTGTCCTTTTCCTTGGATCTCTTGAACATACTTAACAACTACTTCCTGTGCTTGCAGTGGCAGAACATCAACAGCATACTTGTGCTCCTGATTTACCTGTGGCATGTCAAGGTGTTTCTGATGTTTCTTGTATTGTGTCTGATAAACGAGTGAGAGGGTTGCTCATGAAATTTTTTCACAATAGGTTAGACCAACATTTATCTAGGATGTTTTAAATATAAATAATCCTGCCTAGAGCAGGGGGGTGAACTAGATGACCTCCTGAGGTCCTTTCCAGCCCTACGTTCTAGGTTTTCTATCAATATTAACACTTCCTTTCTCCACTTTTTATCCATTGAGACTGCAAGCTTTTGGGTTAGACATTCAGAACTTGTACACTACCTTTCAATATGGGACCTCTTAGGCCTGACCTGAATATGAATTCACAGAATCATAGAGTCAAATAATAATATTGGCATAGAACAAGATTCTCAAGAGAAATTTGCCCCTACTGAAAGCAATGCAAGCTACTCGGCACTATTTGAAAATCTGGCTTCTTCATTTTGGTGCCTAAGTGAATGTTAAATTATTTTCAAAATCCAGCTATTTGGTAAAGTACCATAATCATGTCTGATAGCTACTAAGGTCCTGTGGAACCCTGGCCCCCAAAAGAACAATCGAACATCCTTTTGAAATAAGTAAAAAATACTGATGTATACACATTGCTTTTGCCCAACATAATGCTTTGGACTCTTGCTAACTGCCAACATGTATCACACACAAAATAGGTACCAGAAAGAGTGCAGCCATTCAGCTAGAAAAGAACTGAGTGAACAGGCCTGAGGAAGTGATTGAAGTTCCTAAGATTCATGTATTTGGCTGATTAACAAAGCTTCTGCCAAATAGAGATAAAACATCTATTAGTCCTGAAGGGCAATTAATCTTTTAGCAAACACATGGTTGTGGGACTCTGGAGATAAGGTAACCAAGGATTTAGACAGCTGGTGAATAACAATCTCTGTGATTCAACTTTGTTTGAATTGATTTCTTTACTGTTCATTTGGAAATCATGATATCACCTAGTGACACCTCCAACACTACTTGCCTCTGGGGGTCTTTTCTACAAACCTCTATTTTGAGGTGTCTGACAGGATCCGTCTTTTTTTTATTATTATTCCATTTTTGGGATGTCTGGCAGCACACATTTTGTTCATGTTGAGCCAGATCTCCAGTGATTAAAAACAAAGAGCTGATTATAAGGTGAATACTTTCTTCACTACCCTGCCATCAAGGACAAGTTTTCTTTCTTCTGATTGCACAGTAATTGGTTGAAGAATTATGAATCCATTCCATCAGTCAACTTGGCTGACAAAATACAACACAATAGCACTGGGTCACCAAAAGCAGATTGTAGGATAAAAATGGTAAGAAAATCTTACTCTTCCAATGCAGCATGCGGCACAAGACCCACTCATTGTTCTGTTCCTAGTCAGGAAGAAGAAAACTTGGCAGGGTGGATCTATGGCTATAAACTTAACAGTTGGCTTTCAGGCTAACTCTGAAGTGCTCAGTGCTGAGTAATTGGGTTGCAGAAATGAACAGTCATGGTGAGATACATGACTGCCTAGAAATCTCTTAACGCATCATACAATACTGTGAATAACACAAGCATCCCTTGTAGGTAGTTATTAACTCCATTTGTCACATTCACGCACCCTCTTCCTAACCAAAAAACCTTGCCCTGGTCTTGAAATCAATCAGAATCTTGCTGTTAGTGTCACGGAAGCAAGACTGAGCCCTTTTACCCTGAGTAAAAAGAATATATGTAGAAACATTGGATCAAATCCTCATTAATGTAAGTCAATCTAACTTTGTCCATTTGCATTACACCAACAGAGGAAATGGCCCCTTCTACCTCGGAGTTAACACACTTGGAGAGAGAACTGAAGCCTGATGAAGTGATGAACATTCACTGGCTCCAATTGAAGCACCCTCAGACAGAGAACTCACCCTCCCAAACTCATGGCACTTCTGCCTTCAGCATGGAAAAGACTCGACATGTTAGGGATATCCAGACAATTGCATCCTGAAGATTTTCTATGCCCTGTATTATTTTCTCCCAAAATATTGGATGTATTGCCACTTCAAAAGATGCTTGCAGGCAAACTGAAAGTGGGCAAGATAGAATGGCTGTATTGTGTGCATATAATCTTATTTCTCTCGGCACAATAATATTTCTCCTTTATTTGCCCTCTGTTCTTCTTTTCCCTCCACTGAACTTTCTTTGAGGAGATGCATCCATTTTGAACTAGAAGAGGTCCACAGATTTAGCTTATTAAACACTAAGTCAAAATCTGACGGAAATCAGCTGTGCTTCTCTCCAGGCTGATGGCCATTTTCCAGGAAGCCTTAATGCGTACATAAAATGTCAACTCCCAGAAATAATTTGCAGAAGATTAGTTCTATGGTGATTCTATTTGATAAGAATGGGTATTAACACTACCTCAGTGGGCCTATTTGTATCTGGCCCCGACTTACTGGTCATTTCCATAAAGATCACTGAAGTGTGAATGATAAACTAGCAGGAAGAAGGGCTCTTTTTTTCCCTGATACCAGCTGTGTCTGAATTCTGGATCTGAATGTGTTCTGTTGCCTTAATTTATTTCTCCATTACATTTATGACCTAGGACATGGCTTTGCAGCTATCATTGTCAGCTTTTTGGCCCTCTGATTATGCTAACTACAGCACCGGAATGCTAATTACATTCCCTGTGCTTCACCTCTGGATGCAACAAAGAAATAAGCTCATTTCACATGCCTGTTAGGAAAAAAGATTGGGGGAGGGTGCCAATCCTGAAAGAAGAATCCTTACCTAAATGCAAAATGTTTGAAGTACAGGCTAAGATCATACAGACTAAGGGCTCAAGGAAGCAAAGATATAACGTCTCTGTATTCCTCTTGATCTCTGGAGCTAAGGAGTTAGTGGCACTGCCTATATTCTTACTTAGGTTGGAGTTAGACCCAACTGCTATCCCAAACTTACCTTTGCTAAAAACACTTTGATTCTCCACCATTCCCTTCCCAGCAGCAACCCAGCCTTCCCCCACAAAATTCTCCAGAGCATCAGGACCAAGAACCAAGTTTCTTCCTAGCATCTTTCCTTCCTCCCTTTTCCACAAGAAAAATTGGAAACAAGCACATAGGAGAAGTGGTAGACAAACTTATTCCTAAATGGGCTAGAACATAACTCTTCTTGGAATGAATCTGCCCACTAACTATCCATCTTTCTACTGGGTGTGCAGTTGCAACATGGTGACACAGACAGCGAGAAGCGACTCATATGGTTTAGGTTAGCTAGGAGTGAACCCCAAATCAACCTAAATATTAGAAGAGATGTACCAGCAGGGTTCATGTCCATGCTATTCCTTTCTTTTGAACAGCTGTGGGGAGAAGTAGACAAGGGGTGGAGTCTTGGCTCTGCTCCCTGAAATTCTGCTATAGGTATGGAGAGGAAGCAAATGATTGCCTTCCTGAAAAAATCAGAAAAGATGAAATGGGACGCTATCTTCTCTGCAAATGCTGCTTTGATTTTGGATACTGAACAATTTGGAAATCTGTCCTTCGTGTGTGTATGTGTGCATGTGTGTGTGTGTGTGCGCGCGCGCATGCATGTGTGTGCATGTGCATGTCCATGTGTGTTTTTACTACAGTTGAAGGCAGCAATAATAATTTAAAAGCCTTTTTCTTCGGGAAATGAAAGGGACAAAACACCCAGAAATAAAGAATGGAGTAGATTTTTTTTTCTTTTAGAAATTACATTTAAGGTCAAGGCATTAATAAACACCTTATTATTGGGTGTTAGGAATGGCAAGGCAATAAATGCATCTCAGCCATTCTCTCTGCAGTAGATTTCAGTTAATTTCCCTGCTACAATATTATTGGTTAGGATTTTCATACCGGGGGAAGAGAGAGTTCACTCTTAAGGTATAGGGAATGAATAGCTTTGATATCAGATTTTTGATCATTTAATAGCCACAAGGTATGGAAAAGTGAACTGAAATTAATTGAATAAAATGCAATAAGGACAAGTGCAATAGCCTAGATTTAGGATGGAACAATCACATACACAAATACAGAACTAGGAATGACTGACTAGGCCACAATATTACAGAAAAGGACCTGGGGCTTGTAGTGGACCATAAATTGAATATGAATCAACAACGTGCTCTGGTTTCAAAACAAGCCAATAGTTGTATTAACATGAGCTTCCCCTTCATCACAAGGGAATTGATTCTGCCACTCAATTCAGCACTGAGGTGGTCTCACCTGGAGTACTCTATTTAATTTTGGGCACTATATTTCAAAAAAAGCCATGACAAATTAAAAAGAGCCAAGCAGAGAACAACAACAGTTATCAGAAGTCTAGGAAACATCACTTACGAGAAAAAGTTGGAAGAACTGAGGTTTTTTAATCTAGAGGAGACAAGACTGAGGGGGATAACAGTCTTCAGATGCCAGATTAACCGTCTTCATATACCTGAAGGTTACTTATAAAGAAGATGGTGATAGACCATTCTCTGCGGCTTCAGGGGACAAGACAAGAAGTAACAGTCATATGATGCATTCAAGTGAACATGCACATGCAGGTTGAGGCTCTACAGACCTGTCTGCAACATCACAAACCGTATGTGCCACACATACAGGCATTCGCTGTACTGCTAATTAGCAAGGTGGTGGGGTTTTTTGACACCGGGAGATCCTTATGTCCAAAAAACCTGTAGCAGAAAAAAGCAGGACAGCAGATGTGTGCCACCCGAAACTGGAGCCTGGCCAGCCTGAGCCATACTCCAGCTGCTGGCCAGGCTCTGCATGCCTGGATCACCACCGCTGGAGCCCTCGGAAGCCCAGCCTCCCCTACCCCACCTGGGGAAATTTGCCACAGGCCAGAGTGCATGCACAGGCATTCCCCAGGGACAAGTGGCAGTGGCACAACTATGTGCTGCTGCTATATGTCCTTGGGGAAATGCACATGAGTGCTTGTCTGAATGCACCCTTAAATTGCAAGAAAAGAAATTCCAGTTAGATTTTAGAAAGAACTCTCTCATTATGAGGGTGGTTAAGAATTAGTACAGACTACCTAGAGAGACTGTGGAGTCATTGCCCTTGGAAGTTTTAAGAGAAGGTTGGAGAAAATTTTGCTGGGAATAGCTTAGAGAGGGATGAAACTTCATGGAGCAGTGTTTTGTATTAGATGACCTTCTGAGGGCCCTTCTATTTTTCTAAGATCTCTATCATTCTGAAGTAAAGCATTTTCAGCCACTGGTCAAATGATATTTTTTCTATGTTATGAAGTGATTCCCCCCCCGCAAATCAGGAATAACTCCATGAAAGCCAGTGAAGTTATGCCTGTTTGAAGTCCTTCGGAGAAAGGTCAGAGTTGGGCTCTAGGTCTGTTATTCTGTTTGAGCGTATTTTTTACTAATGCCCTCTTCAGCAGATTGATACCAAGCAATCTAGTGATATATAGCAAAGGTTTACAAGCATTAGATGACATTTGTTCAGCAGTTGCATCCACTGCTGGTAGATGGTATTCTGGATATTTTTTAATGCCAGGTCACATTCCTAGAGCACCTCTATTGCATAGTCTCCTTATTATCTTTTGCAAAAGTGCTTGAATCACTTGGGATTCTAAATCCTACTACTGCAAAATTATTAATACAAAAATGGCTATTTTTGTTTCCATCCTTAAAGAGAGATTTTGCAATTCTGACATCAGACTTCCGATAACTTCCTGTACACAAGGTGTGACTTTTTCACAGCCAAGGGATTTTTCCCTAGATCCAGGAAACAAATATATAAGATACATTTCCTTGTTTTTTTCAATCTTCCTAAATAAAAGGAAAGAAGAAGGAACTGATCTTCTGAGAATTAAAAAAAAATTGCTTTAAAGAAATGAAATTCAATAAAAGGATGATCACAGATTTGATCCTCAAAACCTGAACTTTCTATTTGTGAGAGCTGCATCTACACACGATGCTGATTGTTCAGTAGCTCATATTACTGTGGAGTAGCTCGATACTACTGCACAGTAGTGTCAGTATGGCACAAACCATGACACAATGCTACAGCATAGTAGTAACAAGCTATTGCACAGTAGTTAGGAACTACAGCACAGTCAGTGCCATGAGGAATTTTTGCAGGGATGCTACTGTGCAGAAACACCAGTTACTGAGCAGTCATTTAGTATTTGGGTATGCAAGTACTAAATGACTGTGCAGTAACAACTGTGCAGTCAGCATCTCATAGATGCGTCTGAGATGTAGAAGGTGCAGTACTTCCACAATACCACATGCAGTAATGATATATTGAACTGGCTGATTTCCTGAGCTTATTGCAAACCCTTAGCATTTACCACACATACAGCTTAAAGTGTGAACACATATGAATTTCAATGGCCTTATCTTTAAAAAATAATAAATGCAGAAAGTCCACAATGTGAAAGGGCATAATTTAAATGCAATTGGCCACTGCATTGCTCAGAATTATAAGATATTCCTTATGTAGAAGCTGGCTTTAGATATTCTGTTTTCTTAACTAGCACTCAATGGGCACATCTACACATGGCATTAATGCGCGGCAATAAACTTATTGAACCAGAGCTTATTAATTTACAAATACTACCCTGCTGCAGAGTTTATTAGTTTCCTGCACTCTAAAAGGGGTGCACAGGTAGATGCTATGTTTACTGTGGAGCTAATAATTAAGCTCTGCAATAAGTATTTCATGTAGATGTGTCCACAGTGTAATAATATACACAGGCAGGATAGACAATACTAATTGCTCATAATCTGATCTATTAGTTGAGCCCTTAAGCGCTTGTTTATATTGCATCAGCAGTGGGTCTCAGCAAGGGCTGGACTGATCATGCCTTACCCAAATCCTATTCATCTAAGTCTGCTGACCCTCTTCACAGCCAGAATCTGGGCATCTCTAGAACTTGCTCTGGAGCTTTCGGTCTTCAGCAGCTCTGCACTGGCTGCTGGGGCAAAAGTCCATAACAACCTCACAGGTGAAGATCTGGCTCAGGAGCAGATGAGCAGACTCAGGTAAGTGGGGTATACTCAGGCAAGTCTTCTCTGAGACCTTCCTATGATAAGACAAAGCCTAAGTTAGGTCCAATGGTCTGTGTAATGGCATATCACTTGGTGGACCACTGGCAGTGGAAAATGAACTTGAACCTTTTAATCATGTGGTGTGAGAGTATACCATGTGAACTGAAAGTGGTGTAACCAGCTCCTCAGTCTTAGTAAGTGACAAAACTTCTGCTGGAATGTGACAAAGCACCAAGCTCGTGGATGAGTGTTACCTGCACAGGAAGGAGGACACAGCAAACCATCTACATGGCCTAACAACAACTTCCCGGATAAAATGCCAGCAGTATATGACTGCTGTCCAGCGCTCGCCTAGTTCATTCAGGGAAGAGTAGGGGTGATGGCATAAGACTCCAAGCATTCCTGATCCACTTCCTTTCAATATGCTCCACAGAGATGGTAACCAGTCTCACAGCCCTAATTACTCCTCTGTGCTTAGACCCCAAATCTGAACGTCTTTGTTTGCACCATTTCTAAGATTCTATGTACACACAGGTGCCCAGAGACCATTGTAAGTTAGCCAGGCAGGCCCTGGACAGATAGCCGCCAGCTGAGCCCACCATCCCCACTCGCTCTGCAGGGACAGGTGGGTCCCTTGGTGCTCGCCACAGGAAGCTTGCTTTCCCCACTCTCTCACAACTCCAGACCCACTCCCCCTTTCTTCTCCTGCAGGCCAGGCAGCCTCCTCTCATGCTGCCAGGCCCATGCTGCCCAGGTCTGTGGGGCTCCTGGCCAAATTAGACGCTGAGCTGGTGGTGCCCAGCTTTCCCCATAGGGGACCTCTCTGGAGAAGCGGCTTAGGGTAGAGCCACCCCCACATGTGGCCTGCACCCCAAGTGTGCCCCTGGTGAGAGTGCCCTGGGTGCACTGTGATGAGCTGTTTGCATGCACAGAGGGGTGCCAGCCCTGTTTCTGCTGACTGCCATGGTGCCCCAGAAGCACCTTAGAACCTGATGTGGGACCCTGAGCTTGAATGATACCTCGGGAAAGTCCCTGCAATGTGTGCTGCCACCTGGAGGGGTACTTGTGCCCCATGCCCCCATGGCTGAGAACATTGCCACAGGCTTCAATGTGCTTCCCGGCATATGAGATGCCCCTGGCTGCCTAGCTGAGGGGGCACTGGCAGCCCCAGTCCCAGCACCAGCCACACTGGTGGCAACAAGGTGTGGCTCCTGCTAGCTTCCTGGGGTGTAGGGGCATGGCACCTGGCTGGCTGGGCAGTGACCCGTTCCGGGGAGGAGCTGGAGCTTGTGAGGGCAGGTGGTGCCATACCCAGGCTGCCCTCTGGGTGGGGCTGCACACTCAGACCTGGCATGGCAGCCACTGGCCCAGGCTTTTGGAGCTGCTGGATGAGGTCAGGGGTGGGGAACATGCCAGGACATGCTCCTGTTGCCCCAAGGGACCCTCTTTCACTGACTACTTGTCGTCACTGCCAGGCTGTGGCAGAGGCCATGGGAGGCTGCCAGGGCTGGAGAACATGGCACAGCTCCATGCAGAGTCCCAGGGTGTGAAGATGTGGTCCAGCTGCTGCATAAAGGACATGATCCTGTGGGAAGCCCCTGACCAAAGGCTGTGGTCAGTGATGCAGGCCCACTGAGCCTGAAGATCTTTGACCTTCATGCTGCAGTGCCACACCAACCAGTCATGCCCACGTTCTCTCATGCAGCCCACCAGGGCCTCAGAGATGTAGGCATTGGAGTACTCACCATGGGCAAACTAGCTTTGGAACTTGGCATCACCCCACAGTGCCACAAGATTTGCAGTCTCATCCTGGGACCAGTTGGGCCCCTGGGACATTGTGTGTGGCATTGGGGAGGATGCCAGCATGGCTCGCTCAATTGCCTTCAGAGGCTGCAATCAACAGTTTGGGTGCTGCCAGACCTCAGCAGGTGCCTGCAGCACAGGGACACAGCACCTGGGAGGCAGGTAGGTGGTGGGGTTGGTCTGGGGGCCAGCACCTGGGTCCAGAAGCCTGTTGTGGCCAGCACAGGGCCACTGCTGTGGAACCTGATGGCCTGAGGTAGGCAGCAGGTGTCACAGGGCCTACAGTTGCAGTAGAGTTGAAGGCCAGACTGGGAAAGGCAAAGGGCTGCCCCAGCCCTGGAGCTGCAGAAGTTCTGAGCCCTGTTTCCCTGGAGCAAGTCTGAGGGTGGCCCCTTGATGGTGGGGTTGAATGGGAGCAAATTTGCTCCTGGTCAGCATCTACATGTACAGCACTATGCAGTAAATACAGCACAGTTAATTTACTACCTACATTTGCAGGTAGCAAACTAACCACACAGTAGACTAATTTACTGCACAGTAAGCCCCTTCAAATGTAGATGGTGACACTTTACTGCACAGCAGATTCATCTACTGTGAAGTAAAGCATCCCGTGTGGATGCACCCAGTGAGTAGTATCAGATTCCACAAATTTAAATCAGTGGGGACTGTGTGTGAAATAATATGCTGCTCAAAGTGAGAGTAACAGAATCTGTCCCGCAGACTATAAATTTCTTGTAGAAGGGACCATCTTTATTTTGTGAAACAATGAGCAAATCTGTGAATCTAGAGAAATAATAATAACCATTAATAATACATGCCAGTCAGTCCTCCATTGTGCCTGCCAGCTTGTTCAGTGAAATATGGATGCCCTTCTTAAAGTCCTATTTCTGCTTCAGAGCCACCTGTAAGATGACAGATGAAAAATACCTGAGCCTAAAATGCCTATGTGCAACATAAGGAGGAATTTAAAATAAATAAACAGATTCATTACATATCACAACCAATTACAATCCCATTTTCATACCAGTTTTCTACATCCAGCAGGCTGGCAAGGACAGGAACTTGATCATACCTAGAGCAAACCCATTGTGCTGTCCTTTTAGTATGATAAATAGAGACGATGAAGCAAAGAAAGAAGCATTAGCAAGTAGAGAAGTGCAGCAAATCATGTTGAGTAGCGTAGTAACAAAATCCCCTAAACATGAGGTGCTAGAAAGGCCAAAATTCAAGACTTTCAGCACTATTACAGATTCTTTTGTGTGCCTAACACATTGATTTCTATATCTGAGCAAAATATGTTGTATTTCTGCAATAACTACAGAATTGCATGTAGCTGAATATAATTTTTGCGTGTTTGCATTTCAAGCTTATTGATTTACAGATACCAAATACAGGTGTGTTTAATGTATATAGAATACAATTAAGTTATGTAGCAAATAGGGGCTGAAAGATACCTGCACATTTGCAACATGCCCACAAATAGGAACGTACTATCATTATTAGAAAAAGGAAGATTTTTTACATTTTTTTTACAGGTATAATGTCTCTTTTCTGCTTGCTTTATAAAACAAAAAGGCTCAAGTACAGTGTGGCTACATGGGCAGAATATCCCTCATTTGTCTAATTCAGGGGGCTTGATCCTTTCTCTTTAGCCTCTGGTACTGGCCTATGTCACTGCAGGATACTAAGCTAGTCTATATTCCTCCCGGGGCTGGGCCAAGGCAGAAAAGAAGTGATTTACAGCCCCTCAGCCATTTGTGAAGGGGTATTCTTCCTCAAAAAACACCTTCATCGAAACAGCTCTGTATTAAATATGCAATGCTAGTTGTCCTAGCTTTCTACTACTAGCCAAAGCAGGCTTCTGAACAGACTAGTAGTTTGACATTTTGCAGTGGGTGGCTGGTTGAGAGGAGGGGTCACAGCTTTTTTTTTTTTATGAAATACAATTTTTACATCACATGCTACTTCACTCAACAGATCCAAAACTTATTTTTCTGGGAGTAAATGATTAAACTTTAGATCTCAGAGTTTCATGTTTAAATGTCAAGCTTGAAACACATCATATCAAAAGAAAAATCAATAGGATTTCAATTTTCTTGTAATAAATATGGCCTTTATTGGTAGCAAAACAAGAGAATGACTCGGCATCCCATCTCTTGTGTTTTCTAACATTTTTTTTTCCTACCCAACAGATACATCAGAAAACTGTCTTTCAGTGACAAGTTCCCCCTTCCTGACTCTGCCCTTATTTTAGGTCAGGAAAGCAGTCAAACTGTTATTAAAGAGATCCTTCCCACCTGCTCTCTACCTGATTATTATATTAACAGTTTGTGGGCTGCTGCAAAACACACAATATAAGCTTCTTTCTTTTTTGTATTCTCTCACAGGAATTCATATGACAGGCCAGACTGTCAGATGGGATAATCTCCTTTCACTTTGATGGAACCACATCAACTTATCCCACATGAGACTTTGACCCTGTATCTCCCAGTATCTCTTTCATTCTGCTATTGCTGAAATCCAGCCTTTTTCTTTTTGTTTGTTCAAGCAAGTCAAGCTCAGAAAAGTTGTTACACAGCTTGGAAGATTTTCTTTTTCTGTAGTTAAACAATAGTCCTTGAGAGAAATAAGTCATCTTCAATAGCAAATACATGTCAGTCAGAAGCTTCTGGGAAAGCTGAAAAAAAAAACCTGATGGTCAAACAAACCAGCTGTTAGTTCTGTTAATGGATTTCAAAGGAGAAGATCAGTTTATAAAAAAAACAATTGTTTTCATTGTAATTTTTTTGACAGTCTGGAATGATAGCAATGGTCAAAATTAGAGCTGTGTAACTACTGGATTTCTTAAATTGGTGGCTGAACAGAAAACATGGAGAAAAATTGGGGGTTGCACCAAAGCAGAAATTTGGGGAGTTTTTGGTAAAATGAAAAAACAAAACAAAACCCTTAACTGTTTCATTTTGTCATCAGTCCACAACATTTCATTTAACCCACAATGAAATGTTAGGTTTATTTTTGTTTAGATATCTACTGCTTTTATTTGTCTTTCTTTAATTTAGCTTAGTTATTTTAAATGAAAAAATGTTTAAAACATTTTTTTAAAATATTTTGAAAATGTCAAGATGAAACATTTTACTATTCCCAAAACATTCCCTTTTAACCATTTAAAAAATTCTCCCACATTATTTTGGCTGAAATCGTTTGCCAAATTCACTGCAAATTTATGCATAGTTGTTGTCCATCTGAAACTGACTGACTGTCAAAAACTCATGCTCCAACCTAGTCAGAATAATTCTGATCCAGTTTGAAAAAATTTTGCTTGAACCTTGCTTCTTTCCAAAACCAAGATTTTGAGCAAACTCTGAATTTCCAGGTGTCACGGAGCACTAGGGTGCCCCGTGCCTAGAGAGGAGAAACTGCCAGGGAGCGAGCGAGCCCTGGCAGAGCATAACGAGCCCAGCTGAGTGTTGCCAGGGTAACGAGCCCAGCTGCGGGTTGCCGGGGCAACTAAGGAGAGCCAGCTGCCTGTAGGAGGCAGGGCCTGGCCCTTATAAAGCCCAGGACTGAGGCTAGGCTGGCAGGTACCTGCCAGCAGCTGGAGAGGCAGTAGCCCCCTCAGCCAAGATATGGGAAGAAGCCTGACTTGCAAGTACAGCTCACGATAGTCCTGAGAGGATTGGGCACTATGGTTTAGCCAGGGGGCTTTATGTTTGCGTTACAGCCAGGAGGCTCTAGTTTATGTTCGGCTTACATATTAGACCGGAGGTTTGGGTGAGGCTGTAGGGGTTGGAGGAGGCCTTATAGGGGGGGCTCATGGTAAAGTGGGGCCCCTGGCACCAGTGAGGGTGCACTAGGCCCTGAGAGTTGCAGGGCAGAGTGGTGGGGTCAGTTAAGCCCAGAGAGGAGCGGCTGAACCTCATAGGGACCCCATGGGGGGGGTGCCCTAGTGCCAGTGGGGGTGCAGCTTGTGTGCCAGTGGGGGTGCAATTAAGTGCAACCAGTGGGTTGCGGGCGGGGAACTGAGACCCTGGATTGTGTGAGGGGTGCATAGACCCCAGCCCTGAGAGGGGTGTATTTGAAAAGGCCCAGTGGGGGGCACAGTGAGCCCCAAAGAGGGGGTGGCACTACTAGGAAGCCCAAGGCGGGCACAAGGAGCCCGAGAGGGGCAATATAAGAGGCCCAACGGGGCAATATATGAGAGGCCCAAGAGGGGCCAGATTGAGAAGCCCAGGATGGGTGTAGCGAGCCCGGTAATCAGCTAGCGCTGCAGGGAAAAACCCAGGACAGGGGCAGGGTGCTGCTGTGGACCCAGACAGAAAGGGTTAGCAGCACAGCGCCCCCAGAGAAGGACAGGGTGCTGCGGTGGTCCCCAAGGAAAGGGGATAGCAGCACGGTGTCCTGTAAAAGGGGAAGCAGCGCGGTGGGCCTGAAAGACCGGAGGCTCGAGACAGGAGTCCCAAGGTGGACAAGGGTCCTGGAGTGGGACAATGCTTGTAGAAGAGGCCCCCAGAGAAGAGGGGCAGTGCTAGAGAAGGCCCCAGAGAAGGGGGGCAGCATTTTAGGAAGCCCAAGGAGGGCACAGCAAGCCCCGGAGAGGGGGTGCCTTGGGAGGGGAGACCCCAGAGAGGGGGCAGAGTATATAGGAAGCCCAAGGTGGGCACTGCGAGCCCCGGAGAGGGGAGCGCCTTGTGAGAGAAGACCCCAGAGAGGGGGCAGACTACATGGAGAAGGACACACCAACATCAGGTACATCAGCGAGGCTTGGGGGGTGATATTAGGGGTGGTAGGAGCCCTGCGCAGCACAAGGCTAGGGTGCTTGAGTAGCACCCAGTGTATGGGGAGACCTACAAAGGGGTCCAGGAGTTTACATGCCCGAGGAGATGCAAGGCAGCCTCCCTATTACATTTACTTTAAGAGCAAAGACGTGGCGGGCGAGAATGGAGGGTGACCTTGGGCCAGATTAGCGCGGAGAGAGGGCCTTGAGGAGATCATGGCCCTCCTGAAGGACCCTGCCGTGACACCAGGGCTGATGCTTTTCTGATATATCACCAAGACGCTCAAATCTCTTAAGTCTGCAGAAACCACCTGGAAAGGTCAGAAGAACACTCATCCATATGATATTTCTGAATTTTTATGCTCCTAGCAAGAGTGCTCCTAGGGAAGAGTGGGCATGTCTACACATGCATTAACACACTTTATTTACTGTGTATTAAATCTAGTACCTACAGGCATTTAGAGACATGCTCCAGGATGTGGGGATGCTTTAATTAGCTCAGCTCCAAGAGCTGCACTAATTAAAAGTTCCTGAAGCATCATGTGTATCGGTCTGACCATACTGAAAAATTGTGGTGGGGCACTTTGAACCAAAGCAGGTCAAATGAGCTTTAGCTTAAAGTGCCCTGCCAGCATTTTTCAATGCATTTTTCAATGTACATATATCAGACTCGATTTTATTGAGTCTGCTCTGATGCACTGGAAGTCCAGTGCATCGGAGCAGCTTCACTGTATGTGATGCTGGAGTTAGTTTAGTTAAAGCTCCCCCGTCACCATTTTTAAGTGCAAGGATGCTGACGCACGAGATGCTGGAGTCAGTGGGAGCACGGTAATTATCACACACCAGCAGATTTGATTAATCAAACCTGCTCCAACGCGCTGTAATTACACTGTATCAGAGCAACCTCACTGTTCATGTAAAGGTGCTCATGGATTTAGTGACACTAATGCACATTAACCTGTTTTAATACGCATTAACTAAAGAGCACATTTTTTAGTCATGCTTTTAATGTTCATTAAAATAGGCTAATATGCATTAAAGCGCATGTGTAGACATGCCTATAACTCTAAATAGTGGAGGCTTTTTTTCTTTTTCATCGCGTTTTCAATCCAGCCTTTCCATATGGTCTGTTCGCAATATTCTGCACAGGCCACTGCTTCTGGTGTTTGTGTTGCCATTTCTTGTGGAGTGCATTGTGGTGGTATGGGGCATCTCAGGAGATGATCCATGGTTTGCGTCTCCTGACAAATACATTAGTCAGTTGCATAGAGGTCCCATGATTTCTTGAGAAGTTGTTCAAGCTCCGCCATGTATGTCATTTGTAGTCAGAGCCGGATGCTAACTCCTCACTTGGGGTAATTCCTTGCCAGCTCCATTCAACAGCATTGTCGCTAGTTTCTACCGTTCTTTTTGCCAGAGGGTAGTCCTGGCTCATTCTGGCGATGTGGACAATGGTATGGTAGAGGACAAAAAGCTATTTCTCAATGAGAGACAACAGTGTGCTGGTTGATGTCCATATAGTGGGTGGAGGCTTATGAAGTGTGGAGACTTATGAAGAGTCCAGGGAAACTTCTCCTAAGCGCAGTTTTGTTCCATATTCTTAGCATGATGATTTCTACAGGTATAGTCTTCTTCTTGTTCATTGCCAACCCCTTTTCAGATCATTGTGGGTGCAGCCTGACCAGGGTAGACTTTCAACTCACACATTGGGTTTTTGGTGTGGTCTTCTGTGTACATATATCATGACTGCCCACTGCTCAGAAGCAACAGGTTGCTGCATCTCTCTTATCTCTCTCCTTTTAGATCTAACCCTAGGTCCAACCTTGCCCTGTCACGTTCTGATGACAGAACTATTCCTGGTCTTCTGAGGAAATGGTTTGCTCGCATTTCCTTCTGTTTAGGGTGATGGAGAAGCAAATATCTATTCGTCTTAATCTCTCTTCCCTCAAACTGAGGGCAGGCTTAAATTTTTTTTCTGATGCTTCCCTATGCAGAGCAAAAGAAGAACCTGTTAATTGGGGTACTTACTTGTGAAGCTGGTGTTTACAGCTCTACCAAAGATTCCCTGTATTACTTCAGACAAGTTACAGAAGCCCAGAGCTTCAAATATTTTTTGGATGCCTAATTAGATTTCCATGGGATTTGGGCATCTATGTAAATCTGACAATTTAGCTTTCATTTCTCTGCTAGGGACCCTCAAAGCCACATAAGTTCACCATTTAAGCACTACTAGGATTCTCAGAATCACTACTTCGCTGTAGCCTTACCTTGTAAGTGCCTATACTTCATATGCTCTGGGTGGAGGAGGGAAAACTTATTGCCCCCTCTACAATGTGAAACAAAGCTGTAGACCAAAATCAAGAAAGCACTGTCCAATTTCATGACTTTTCAGATTCACCATGTGAGCAAAACATGGCTACAGGCTATATTTATTTTGCCCATGCCTCTTCTCTACAGGGTTTAGCCTTTAACTGAATTCTCACCCCAGCATTTGGAAGCATGATTCTGTGTGCTGCAAGTTACAAAACTAGCTTAACATGAGAGCACCAGGAGTTCAGCAGTGTGTGCATTGCAATTTATAATTGATGTGGGTGAGTTGTGTTAATCCTGGCAGATAATAACTCCTCCATTCATGTTTGACCCTAGAGTACCCAAAAGATGACAACTTATTAATGTAATCATTATCCAGTTGCAGTTTTCATTTCTTACTCTCAATTATTCCTTAATTGAGGGAATCCCTATATTTTGCTTTAGTAGGAAAATGAAATACACAGTAGCAATGTGACAAAAAAGAGAGGAAAGAGCTGCCACTGGGTTAGCACAATATCTCCCTTATGGGCCACAACTAATTCAGCTGTACTTTTCTAATCTGCTGGTTCTTTATTGCAGCTTGTCTGGGGTCCTATTGTAAATCTCTTACCTTATTCCTTCTCAGATAAGAAGCACCTTTAAATGAAAAAATTAATCTAAAATGTCCCGTCTTACATTAAAGTAAAAATGAAAAAAGTTAAAAGCTTCTATATGCTCCATAGAGGGTAGATCTTGTAAACATGCCATTATTTGGCAGTGTCCTTTTTCTTAAATGGAATCAGAAAATGTGGGTGCATGTTAAATTCAAGGGAGCCTTATATTCCATGTTCTCTCA
The DNA here is from genome assembly GCF_000455745.1 of Alligator sinensis. Taxonomy (NCBI): domain Eukaryota; kingdom Metazoa; phylum Chordata; order Crocodylia; family Alligatoridae; genus Alligator; species Alligator sinensis. Next base: position 382,982 of record NW_005842684.1, on the reverse strand, counting down.
AATATGTCCTGGTGGTTATGTGCACTGAAGATTGGGGGGATGGGGGACTAGACTAGGTTATAACTGATCTTCAGAGGGCGTGAGGGGGGCACTGCCTGGACCTTGGGAAATATGAAATGAATCCTCTGTGGCAGAACTGTAAGGACTACCTCTCATGAAGTGTATGGATCTGGGAAAAAATCATAGCAGAAACAGGAATCATGAAATGTGGGGGCTCCCCTAAAAAACTCCAGCTCCCCTAGCAACATCCATAATAAATAGATGCCTGGATTTAAGCAAACAAGGTTCCTTGGGTGAATTTGATATCTTTTATTAGACCAACCCAAATGGTTGGAGAATAGTTATTAAGCAAGCTTTCGGATTCAAAAACCCTTCATCAGGCTAAGGACGCTTCAGCAGTTGGTGTGTGTGGATTTAAGCAAAGAACCTTGTCTGGATTTGGGCTTCACTTTTTCTGAATTTGACATTGTTGTAATGCCCATGCATCTTATTCATAGTCTTATGGGACATTGCATTCAGCATCGTGGCACAACTGTAAGTGCAAAACACCGGTAGAGGAATGACCTTGGATTCTCCTTGAAGCAACAAAGGAATGTTGCCAAAGTTTCAAAGTTCAGAAAATGACCTGCCAAAAGTCCATGATTTTTCTAGCCCACAGCCAATAAAATAACAGAAAAACATTTCTCCTCAAAATCCTATATCAAAGGACACACATTGCTTCATATCAAAAGCAGAAAAGTGTTTGGGCTGTTATTCAGTGTCAAGCACCTAGTATTAAAAGAAGGATGCAGAGTCTATAAGTGCCGATGTATTGCCCCTGATTCCTGTCAACACAGAGAAAATAACTGGCATAAGAAGTTTTAGGACTGTTGAAAGGGCAAACAACTATTATCTGGAGACATTTCTCTAAACCCAGTTAGCCATCAAGAAGTCAAGGGGATTTCATAGATACCAGATTTTTTAATGGTTATTGACCAACAAGAGCAAGAAGTAGAACCAGGTATATATAAAAACCTAGAGCTAGATCCACAAAAGGATTTGAGAGCTGCCACATTCAGCACTGCAGCACCTATTTCTCATAAGCCCTGGTCCCTAATGTAATCTATGGCCATCTTCAGAACCCAGCCCCCCCCTGTGCAATGCATGGGAAAAGGAGGTGGCTAAGAATGGGACCTACAAAAACAAACATGATGAGATGGGAGCTGCCTCCAATCAAGCCTATCCCACCTCCTAGCCATGCCTGGGACCACTACAAAGGAAATGGGTCCTACTTACTTGCTCTTCTTCTGTGCACCCAAGCCTGGCAGTTAGGCATTATCTATAGCTTAGAGTGGTTCTGACAATGCATCTTAGATTTTCCTGAGACAGTGAGCCTGACAGCAGGGCTGGTGCATGCTATGGACCCATCTAAACTGTATATGCCTCACTGTTTGGTTTGGGTATGCATGTAATGAAAGCAAGCAGGCAGGGCTTATAACCTCATCACTGGTTCTGGGCAGGGCAGTAAGACAGAGTGGACATGACCTAAGCTACCTAGAAGAGTTGGTAGGAAGCTAGGAACCTTACTCTGCTGCTGAATCTCTCTCCACTTAGCATTCACAGCCAAAAACCATCTCTTGGAAGTGGGCACCAAACCAGCTTTTTCTTGCACCTGAGCAGTCAGGTGGCCAGGTTTTCAAAACAGCCATTTAGGATGGCAAATTAAGTGACCACATTTTTGGTGGGAACAGATAGATGCTAAGTGTTTTTGAAAAGTTGACTAATCATATAATTATTTTTTGTATTCTCTTTTCACTATTCTTGGGGGGGGGGGTGGAATAGATAATAATAAGCTCAGATATCCATTTTAATCACTGCAAAATGAGAGTTTTGTATCAACCTCTTACTCTTATTAGTAAATAGGCATTGCGTCATCCAAAAACATGACAAAGTAAACATCTTGTATGGAACTCAGGGTGTTAGCTGCTATTTACCATTACAATTAGCTGGTTTCCTGGCATGGGACTGCAGAGACTGCCAAAAAAAAAATATCCTTGAACTTGCAGGTGGTTTTGCTGTGAGAAATGTAAATTGAGTTGATCCCAAAGCACTTTACCAGAATGTTTTTATAATGGGACTTTGATTTGGAATAATGGTGTTTCTTCTGCTCAGCTTCTTCTACAACTCCCCCCTACACACACCTCCCCTTAATTTCCCATCTATAATTCACGTGCAATTAGCTAATTATATTGAGCTCTGATTTCATGAGATCGTGTTGTAAAATATTTCCAAAGTAATTTCACTGAAACTCTGATTTTTTGTAGCAAAGTCAGAATTCAAGATACACGTCTACTTGAGTAATTGAAACTAAACCAGCAGTAGAGGGGGTGGACTACTTGAGGTATTGATGCATGTGTTAAGAATATGGCAATTTGCTTTCTCTCTCTCTCTTTCTCTCTCTCCAGCATCTGCAATAAAGATCAGTTAATTAGGGAATCTAAGACACAAACTGGTGTTAATTTGTCTTTTCTGTCCCGTGAGATCATTTTCACAGCTAGAGGTCACTTGAATTAAAATATGTTGATGATATTTATTTGGAAAGCATCAGGAACTCCTTAAGATAGCACAAGGATGTAGGCTACTGTCACAAACGGCATCACTAACTATTATATGCCATATGGACTGTGTAATCCCATAACGAGGAGAGACATAGCTGTTTAATGTATCTTCCTTAAACAATTTGACTTTCACTAATCATAGTTCTGACTGAATCTAGCTTTTGGTATTAGGCATGATATTCAGTTACTTAAAAAAAAATTGCAATGATAAAGTCAAATCAACTGGTTGCCTGTGATTGACAAATGCTATATTTATCATCATGTTGGCCCCTTTAGCTGTAGCATACTTCCTAAACCCTTACACTTTTATACAAGGATTTCTCAAATGCTTTCATTATAACACACAGATAATGGCAACTAAGCTAATGATTTTGTTGTATCTACAAGTTAATTACATTTGAAATCCTTTTAGCTTCATTTGTGTGGGGGATGTTACAGCTGACAGGCAAAATGTACAGCTTGACCTTCCTTTCCTTTAAAAAAAATTAGGAGTTGAAAGTTAGGTTAGCCATAGCAAAATCACTTAATTTTAAACTAGGGCACAGGGAGGGAGGAGCTGTTTGAAGTGTCTTGGTTAGTAATTTTGCATTCAACCCTGAGGTTAGAAATTCATGGCCCCTTGGCTGCCAGCACCTCTTGAATGGCATTTTACTCCATCATAAATTGGTTAAATGTCATCCCAATTCAGGAGGGGACTTAAGCATGTGTTTAGATTCCAATGAAGTCAATGGGACTTAGGCAAGTATTAAAAAGATAAGCACATGCTTAAGTACGCTCCTGAACAGAGATGCTTTCCTGTATCCAAGCTTGAAGGGTTTATAAGGAAAAGTGGGATTAAGAAAGAGTTTATGCTTCTTTGTTGTTGTTGTCTGTAGTTCAATACATTTTTCCTCTTTTTGAAATAATTAGTCACCCTGTCTAATTTGTGTTTCAATTTATCCCCTGCTTTCATTCATTCTATTTGGGGGAAAAAAAATCTCTGTCTAGCTCCCAGCCTCGTTAGGTGTTTTGAATATGCTCATTCCAGAAATACCTAGATGAGACGCATAAAATTAAGACCTGCATTGGAACCATCAAAAAAAGAGGACCACAACTCTTTCTCTCCATTGTTCTTACACTCAGGAAAACTGTCACGCCTCATCAAGAAGGGCCATAAAGACCATATACCTCACAGCAGCCGTTTTCCACCAAAACAGTATACAGTAACTGTGTTGTTGCTCTGGACATCTCACTGAGTGCCACTTTTCAGTTCAGATTCTCAGCTGTTGTCAGTGATCATTGATCCATGGAAGGACCTACTATTTTTTTACACCAATGGAGGTCCCAGCTCCACCACCCCTGGAACAGCAGTTGAATTTATAATCTGTCATTATCCTTCCATTTTTTTATCAGATGTACAGCCTTATCACTACCAGGTAGAAAGTGCTATTTATTGGGATGTGTTCGTATAAGACCCAGCACAGAGTTAAGCTAAGATGTTCCTGCCAGGGCAGAGCTGAGATCAGTAACAACTGCTATTTAATTTGTAATCAAAGAGAGAAATAGCAGGCTTGAAATTCTGTTGCTTCTCCTTCTCAAAGTTGGAGTGCAAAAAGTGTACAAAATTAAAACTAAACAAAACAATAACAACAACATCAAATGTCTAATTACCCTCTCTACTCACTCAGCCATTGTGCTCCTCCCGGGTCTCAATGATGCTACTCAATTGCACACTGGGAATTTTGCTATCCATACCAAGACTGTTCTCCATATGAAATTCAAGAGCTCTCAAGAGCTCTTGAACACAGGATCTAAACCCCAGAGGGGTCCTTGATTTCTGTAACCAAGTCACTGTGCATGTAGTCTTTGTCAAGGCTTTCATTAAACTCCAAGTGCAGTTGCTCCCTTCTGTTTCAAGTTTCTGATAGCATTTTACTTTCTGCTGTGATTTGCTTACAAGTGTACAAAATGAATAAATCAAGAGCTTTCAATGGACAGGGGTAAAATCTTTTGTTGCTGGTGCCATTCTTAACATTTTCCTTTTGATACCACTGTCTGATTACGTCTTTCCTTCTTGTTTCCTATTTTCATGTAAATAAGGGCTGACCTCTGGTAATAGATGTGTTATGAAAAATGCACACTTGGAAGCACATGTATATCCTAATTAGAGGAATTTCAAAGGTCTGAGGGAGCACTGTGAAGCAGTATCAAGGTGGCAAACTCTTTTCCACTTCAGTGTAACAAAGGCAGAAAAATGTTAGTGTTTGTTCTAGTAGGCTGCCAAGCATCTCCTGGAACCTAGTAAACTTGTCCCAGTTATGCTAGAAAAATGGCAGGGGAAAAAGTATAACCTCTTTTAAAGCTGGGTGTCAAAGTTGATCACAGCTAAAAGAGTTCTGAGGTGTCATCTAGTTCTGTGGAGAGGCTAGAGGGAGAAGATTAAATATCAGGCCTTCACTGTTAGGTGGAAGGACTAGTTAGCCTACCACCACCTAGACCCTCTTAACTCTTTTCTCTCCCAAGATACCATATTTTCTTGCATACCACATGCCTCCCAAGACACACACCTTGTTTTTTTAGAAGACAGAAATTTAGGAAAAAAAGATTTTTCCAGAGTAATGGATGACTTATGAAATAGAGTAAATCCTCCTGGAAACAGAGCATCCAGGAAATGTGACATCCTAGGAGACAATCTGGGTGAGGTAGCAGGAAGTTCCTTGTGTGACAAAACAAGGCTGGGCCCCAGACCCTTGGAGGGGCAGTGACAAGACTAATACTTCTTCACTGTAAGTAGTTTTTTATATCAGTTCCTGTAAATAATAAAATATTGTTTCTCTACCACAAACCTCAACAAGATATCACATACTGCATGCAGCACCTCACTTGCCCTGAGCCAACACGGTTACAGCTTTAGGCACAAGCTACAGTGCTCAGCCAATAGCTACTACTGCAAATCCATCTCTGCAGCTTCTCTCTTATCTACTAGGCCCGTTACCCACCCAAAGAAGTTAATTTTCTTGGCTTGACATGATATGCTCCTCTGAATTCCATGTTGGCTGTTTCTGCAAGCTGATTGTCCTTCAGGTGCTTATAAACTGATTTTTTTTTTAGTAATTTGTTTCAGAACATTTCCAAATGCTGAAGTAGCCTGACTTGTCTGTAGCTCTCCAGGTCTTTCTATTCCCCCCCCCCTTTTTTTTTTTTAAGATAGATGCTATGTTTGCCCCTCTCTAGTCTTCCAGGGCCTCTGCTGTACTCCACAAATTATTGAAAATAATCACAAATTGTTCGAAATTATTTATCATTACCAACTTTAATGCATCTTTCTTATGTAAATATTTTTAGCTTGTTCTTTCCCAGGTTGGACCCAAATGTCCATCCCATTTTAAAATTAAATTAAATAAGTGTCTGGTCAAAACATGTTTCATAAAAAATGAAACAGAGAGGTGTATAATATTCCCAGTTGCAGATAGGGGAAATAATGTGTTCAGTGTCAAATATGGAACAGGAACCTCTGTCCCCATTAGACTCCTGTGTCTCTCATCATCCAAGTGAGCACCAGTCTTCTTGTTTGTTGGACCAGAGACCCATGCTCTTCTGGGGTAGTTGCAGAAAGTCACTGAGATCTGATAAAGGTCCACTTCTCATGACTGCTACCATTGGGCCTAGTAAATCTTTTTTTTGTATAATCTAGGTCCTGGGCGCAGAACAGCACCAAAGCTGGAATGCTTCTTCTCAGCCTTGAGGTCTAGTTTGAGGCAGGTTGTGAGGCAGAGCTCTTCCCTAGAAACCAGACAGTTACTGAGATGAGATTCCTGAAAGAGAGGATTTCC